>NW_028320063.1:0-172070 GCF_062004578.1 Staurois parvus | reverse complement strand
TGAGTGAATGTTGTCAGAGAGTGAATGTTGTCAGTGAGTGAATGTTGTCAGTGAGTGAATGTTGTCAGTGAATGTTGTCAGTGAGTGAATGTTGTCAGTGAATGTTGTCAGTGAGTGAATGTTGTCAGTGAATGTTGTCAGTGAGTGAATGTTGTCAGTGAGTGAATGTTGTCAGAGAGTGAATGTTGTCAGTGAATGTTGTCAGTGAGCGAATGTTGTCAGTGAATGTTGTCAGTGAGTGAATGTTGTCAGTGAATGTTGTCAGTGAGTGAATGTTGTCAGTGAATGTTGTCAGTGAATGTTGTCAGTGAGTGAATGTTGTCAGTGAGTGAATGTTGTCAGTGAATGTTGTCAGTGAGTGAATGTTGTCAGAGAGTGAATGTTGTCAGTGAATGTTGTCAGTGAGCGAATGTTGTCAGTGAATGTTGTCAGTGAGTGAATGTTGTCAGTGAATGTTGTCAGTGAGCGAATGTTGTCAGTGAATGTTGTCAGTGAGTGAATGTTGTCAGTGAATGTTGTCAGTGAGTGAATGTTGTCAGTGAATGTTGTCAGTGAGTGAATGTTGTCAGTGAGTGAATGTTGTCAGTGAATGTTGTCAGTGAGTGAATGTTGTCAGTGAATGTTGTCAGAGAGTGAATGTTGTCAGTGAATGTTGTCAGTGAGTGAATGTTGTCAGTGAATGTTGTCAGTGAGTGAATGTTGTCAGAGAGTGAATGTTGTCAGTGAGTGAATGTTGTCAGTGAATGTTGTCAGTGAGTGAATGTTGTCAGTGAATGTTGTCAGTGAGTGAATGTTGTCAGTGAGTGAATGTTGTCAGTGAATGTTGTCAGTGAGCGAATGTTGTCAGTGAATGTTGTCAGTGAGTGAATGTTGTCAGTGAATGTTGTCAGTGAGTGAATGTTGTCAGTGAATGTTGTCAGTGAGTGAATGTTGTCAGTGAGTGAATGTTGTCAGTGAATGTTGTCAGTGAGTGAATGTTGTCAGTGAATGTTGTCAGTGAGTGAATGTTGTCAGTGAATGTTGTCAGTGAATGTTGTCAGTGAGTGAATGTTGTCAGTGAATGTTGTCAGTGAGTGAATGTTGTCAGTGAATGTTGTCAGTGAGCGAATGTTGTCAGTGAATGTTGTCAGTGAGTGAATGTTGTCAGAAAATGTTGTCAGTGAGTGAATGTTGTCAGTGAGTGAATGTTGTCAGTGAATGTTGTCAGTGAGTGAATGTTGTCAGTGAGTGAATGTTGTCAATGAATGTTGTCAGTGAGTGAATGTTGTCAGTGAATGCTGTCAGTGAGTGAATGTTGTCAGTGAATGTTGTCAGTGAGTGAATGTTGTCAGAGAGTGAATGTTGTCAGTGAATGTTGTCAGTGAGTGAATGTTGTCAGTGAATGTTGTCAGTGAGTGAATGTTGTCAGTGAGTGAATGTTGTCAGTGAGTGAATGTTGTCAGTGAGTGAATGTTGTCAGTGAATGTTGTCAGTGAGTGAATGTTGTCAGTGAGTGAATGTTGTCAGTGAATGTTGTCAGTGAGTGAATGTTGTCAGTGAATGTTGTCAGTGAGTGAATGTTGTCAGTGAATGTTGTCAGTGAGTGAATGTTGTCAGAGAGTGAATGTTGTCAGTGAATGTTGTCAGTGAATGTTGTCAGTGAGTGAATGTTGTCAGTGAATGTTGTCAGTGAGTGAATGTTGTCAGTGAATGTTGTCAGTGAGTGAATGTTGTCAGTGAATGTTGTCAGTGAGTGAATGTTGTCAGTGAATGTTGTCAGTGAATGTTGTCAGTGAGTGAATGTTGTCAGTGAATGTTGTCAGTGAGTGAATGTTGTCAGAGAGTGAATGTTGTCAGTGAATGTTGTCAGTGAGTGAATGTTGTCAGTGAATGTTGTCAGTGAGTGAATGTTGTCAGAGAGTGAATGTTGTCAGTGAATGTTGTCAGTGAGCGAATGTTGTCAGTGAATGTTGTCAGTGACTGAATGTTGTCAGAAAATGTTGTCAGTGAGTGAATGTTGTCAGTGAGGGAATGTTGTCAGTGAATGTTGTCAGTGAGTGAATGTTGTCAGTGAATGTTGTCAGTGAGTGAATGTTGTCAGTGAGCGAATGTTGTCAGTGAATGTTGTCAGTGAGTGAATGTTGTCAGTGAATGTTGTCAGAAAGTGAATGTTGTCAGTGAATGTTGTCAGTGAGTGAATGTTGTCAGTGAGTGAATGTTGTCAGTGAATGTTGTCAGAGAGTGAATGTTGTCAGTGAATGTTGTCAGAGAGTGAATGTTGTCAGTGAGTGAATGTTGTCAGAGAGTGAATGTTGTCAGTCAGTGAATGTTGTCAGTGAGTGAATGTTGTCAGAGAGTGAATGTTGTCAGTGAATGTTGTCAGTGAGTGAATGTTGTCAGTGAATGTTGTCAGTGAGCGAATGTTGTCAGTGAATGTTGTCAGTGAGTGAATGTTGTCAGTGAATGTTGTCAGTGAATGTTGTCAGTGAGTGAATGTTGTCAGTGAGTGAATGTTGTCAGTGAATGTTGTCAGTGAGTGAATGTTGTCAGTGAATGTTGTCAGTGAGTGAATGTTGTCAGTGAATGTTGTCAGTGAGTGAATGTTGTCAGAGAGTGAATGTTGTCAGTGAGTGAATGTTGTCAGTGAATGTTGTCAGTGAGTGAATGTTGTCAGTGAGGGAATGTTGTCAGTGAATGTTGTCAGTGAGTGAATGTTGTCAGTGAATGTTGTCAGTGAGTGAATGTTGTCAGTGAGTGAATGTTGTCAGTGAATGTTGTCAGTGAGGGAATGTTGTCAGTGAATGTTGTCAGTGAGTGAATGTTGTCAGTGAATGTTGTCAGTGAATGTTGTCAGTGAGCGAATGTTGTCAGTGAATGTTGTCAGTGAGTGAATGTTGTCAGAAAATGTTGTCAGTGAGTGAATGTTGTCAGTGAATGTTGTCAGTGAGTGAATGTTGTCAGTGAATGTTGTCAGTGAGTGAATGTTGTCAGTGAATGTTGTCAGTGAGTGAATGTTGTCAGTGAATGTTGTCAGTGAGTGAATATTGTCAGTGAATGTTGTCAGTGAGTGAATGTTGTCAGGGAGTGAATGTTGTCAGTGAATGTTGTCAGTGAGTGAATGTTGTCAGTGAATGTTGTCAGTGAATGTTGTCAGTGAATGAATGTTGTCAGAGAGTGAATGTTGTCAGTGAGTGAATGTTGTCAGTGAATGTTGTCAGTGAGTGAATGTTGTCAGTGAATGTTGTCAGTGAGTGAATGTTGTCAGTGAGTGAATGTTGTCAGTGAATGTTGTCAGTGAGTGAATGTTGTCAGTGAATGTTGTCAGTGAGTGAATGTTGTCAGTGAGTGAATGTTGTCAGAGAGTGAATGTTGTCAGTGAATGTTGTCAGTGAGCGAATGTTGTCAGTGAATGTTGTCAGTGAGTGAATGTTGTCAGTGAATGTTGTCAGTGAGTGAATGTTGTCAGTGAATGTTGTCAGTGAGTGAATGTTGTCAGTGAATGTTGTCAGTGAGCGAATGTTGTCAGTGAATGTTGTCAGTGAGTGAATGTTGTCAGTGAATGTTGTCAGTGAGTGAATGTTGTCAGTGAATGTTGTCAGTGAGTGAATGTTGTCAGTGAGTGAATGTTGTCAGTGAATGTTGTCAGTGAGTGAATGTTGTCAGTGAATGTTGTCAGTGAGTGAATGTTGTCAGTGAATGTTGTCAGTGAGTGAATGTTGTCAGTGAGTGAATGTTGTCAGTGAATGTTGACAGTGAGTGAATGTTGTCTGTGAATGTTGTCAGTGAGTGAATGTTGTCAGTGAATGTTGTCAGTGAGTGAATGTTGTCAGTGAGTGAATGTTGTCAGGGAGTAAATGTTGTCAGTGAATGTTGTCAGTGAGCGAATGTTGTCAGTGAATGTTGTCAGTGAGTGAATGTTGTCAGTGAATGTTGTCAGTGAGTGAATGTTGTCAGTGAATGTTGTCAGAGAGTGAATGTTGTCAGTGAATGTTGTCAGTGAGTGAATGTTGTCAGTGAATGTTGTCAGTGAATGTTGTCAGTCAGTGAATGTTGTCAGAGAGTGAATGTTGTCAGTGAGTGAATGTTGTCAGTGAGTGAATGTTGTCAGTGAATGTTGTCAGTGAGCGAATGTTGTCAGTGAATGTTGTCAGTGAATGTTGTCAGAGACTGAATGTTGTCAGTGAATGTTGATAGTGAGTGAATGTTGTCAGTGAATGTTGTCAGTGAGTGAATGTTGTCAGTGAATGTTGTCAGTGAGTGAATGTCAGAGAGTGAATGTTGTCAGTGAGTGAATGTTGTCATTGAATGTTGTCAGTGAGTGAATGTTGTCAGAGAGTGAATGTTGTCAGTGAATGTTGTCAGTGAGTGAATGTTGTCAGTGAATGTTGTCAGTGAGTGAATGTTGTCAGGGAGTGAATGTTGTCAGTGAATGTTGTCAGTGAGCGAATGTTGTCAGTGAATGTTGTCAGTGAGTGAATGTTGTCAGTGAATGTTGTCAGTGAGTGAATGTTGTCAGTGAATGTTGTCAGTGAGTGAATGTTGTCAGTGAGTGAATGTTGTCAGTGAATGTTGTCAGAAAGTGAATGTTGTCAGTGAATGTTGTCAGTGAGTGAATGTTGTCAGTGAGTGAATGTTGTCAGTGAGGGAATGTTGTCAGTGAATGTTGTCAGTGAGTGAATGTTGTCAGTGAATGTTGTCAGTGAGTGAATGTTGTCAGTGAATGTTGTCAGTGAGTGAATGTCAGAGAGTGAATGTTGTCAGTGAGTGAATGTTGTCAGTGAATGTTGTCAGTGAGTGAATGTTGTCAGAGAGTGAATGTTGTCAGTGAATGTTGTCAGTGAGTGAATGTTGTCAGTGAGTGAATGTTGTCAGTGAATGTTGTCAGTGAGCGAATGTTGTCAGTGAATGTTGTCAGAGAGTGAATGTTGTCAGTGAATGTTGTCAGTGAGTGAATGTTGTCAGTGAATGTTGTCAGTGAATGTTGTCAGTCAGTGAATGTTGTCAGAGAGTGAATGTTGTCAGTGAGTGAATGTTGTCAGTGAATGTTGTCAGTGAGTGAATGTTGTCAGTGAATGTTGTCAGTGAGTGAATGTTGTCAGAGAGTGAATGTTGTCAGTGAATGTTGTCAGTGAGCGAATGTTGTCAGTGAATGTTGTCAGTGAGTGAATGTTGTCAGTGAATGTTGTTAGTGAGTGAATGTTGTCAGTGAATGTTGTCAGTGAGTGAATGTTGTCAGTGAGGGAATGTTGTCAGAAAATGTTGTCAGTGAGTGAATGTTGTCAGTGAATGTTGTCAGTGAGTGAATGTTGTCAGTGAATGTTGTCAGTGAGTGAATGTTGTCAGTGAGTGAATGTTGTCAGTGAATGTTGTCAGTGAGTGAATGTTGTCAGTGAATGTTGTCAGTGAATGTTGTCAGTTAGTGAATGTTGTCAGAGAGTGATTGTTGTCAGTGAGTGAATGTTGTCAGTGAATGTTGTCAGTGAGTGAATGTTGTCAGTGAATGTTGTCAGTGAATGTTGTCAGTGAGTGAATGTTGTCAGTGAATGTTGTCAGTGAGTGAATGTTTTCAGAGAGTGAATGTTGTCAGTGAGTGAAAGTTGTCAGAGAGTGAATGTTGTCAGTGAATGTTGTCAGTGAGCGAATGTTGTCAGTGAATGTTGTCAGTGAGTGAATGTTGTCAGTGAATGTTGTCAGTGAGTGAATGTTGTCAGTGAATGTTGTCAGTGAGTGAATGTTGTCAGTGAGTGAATGTTGTCAGGGAGTGAATGTTGTCAGTGAATGTTGTCAGTGAGCGAATGTTGTCAGTGAATGTTGTCAGTGAGTGAATGTTGTAAGTGAATGTTGTCAGTGAGTGAATGTTGTCAGTGAATGTTGTAAGTGAGTGAATGTTGTCAGTGAATGTTGTCAGTGAGTGACTGTTGTCAGTGAATGTTGTCAATGAATGTTGTCAGTGAGTGAATGTTGTCAGTGAATGTTGTCAGTGAGTGAATGTTGTCAGAGAGTGAATGTTGTCAGTGAATGTTGTCAGTGAGCGAATGTTGTCAGTGAATGTTGTCAGTGAGTGAATGTTGTCAGAAAATGTTGTCAGTGAGTGAATGTTGTCAGTGAATGTTGTCAGTGAGTGAATGTTGTCAGTGAATGTTGTCAGTGAGTGAATGTTGTCAGTGAGTGAATGTTGTCAGTGAATGTTGTCAGTGAGTGAATGTTGTCAGTGAATGTTGTCAGTGAGTGAATGTTGTCAGTGAATGTTGTCAGTGAATGTTGTCAGTGAATGTTGTCAGTGAGTGAATGTTGTCAGAGAGTGAATGTTGTCAGTGAGTGAATGTTGTCAGTGAATGTTGTCAGTGAGTGAATGTTGTCAGTGAATGTTGTCAGTGAGTGAATGTTGTCAGTGAGTGAATGTTGTCAGTGAATGTTGTCAGTGAGTGAATGTTGTCAGTGAATGTTGTCAGTGAGTGAATGTTGTCAGTGAATGTTGTCAGTGAGTGAATGTTGTCAGTGAGTGAATGTTGTCAGAGAGTGAATGTTGTCAGTGAATGTTGTCAGTGAGCGAATGTTGTCAGTGAATGTTGTCAGTGAGTGAATGTTGTCAGTGAATGTTGTCAGTGAGTGAATGTTGTCAGTGAATGTTGTCAGTGAGTGAATGTTCTCAGTGAGTGAATGTTGTCAGTGAATGTTGTCAGTGAGCGAATGTTGTCAGTGAATGTTGTCAGAGAGTGAATGTTGTCAGTGAATGTTGTCAGTGAGTGAATGTTGTCAGTGAATGTTGTCAGTGAATGTTGTCAGTCAGTGAATGTTGTCAGAGAGTGAATGTTGTCAGTGAGTGAATGTTGTCAGTGAATGTTGTCAGTGAGTGAATGTTGTCAGTGAATGTTGTCAGTGAGTGAATGTTGTCAGAGAGTGAATGTTGTCAGTGAATGTTGTCAGTGAGCGAATGTTGTCAGTGAATGTTGTCAGTGAGTGAATGTTGTCAGTGAATGTTGTCAGTGAGTGAATGTTGTCAGTGAGTGAATGTTGTCAGTGAGGGAATGTTGTCAGAAAATGTTGTCAGTGAGTGAATGTTGTCAGTGAATGTTGTCAGTGAGTGAATGTTGTCAGTGAATGTTGTCAGTGAGTGAATGTTGTCAGTGAGTGAATGTTGTCAGTGAATGTTGTCAGTGAGTGAATGTTGTCAGTGAATGTTGTCAGTGAATGTTGTCAGTTAGTGAATGTTGTCAGAGAGTGAATGTTGTCAGTGAATGTTGTCAGTGAGTGAATGTTGTCAGTGAATGTTGTCAGTGAATGTTGTCAGTGAGTGAATGTTGTCAGTGAATGTTGTCAGTGAGTGAATGTTTTCAGAGAGTGAATGTTGTCAGTGAGTGAATGTTGTCAGAGAGTGAATGTTGTCAGTGAATGTTGTCAGTGAGCGAATGTTGTCAGTGAATGTTGTCAGTGAGTGAATGTTGTCAGTGAATGTTGTCAGTGAGTGAATGTTGTCAGTGAGTGAATGTTGTCAGTGAGTGAATGTTGTCAGTGAATGTTGTCAGTGAGTGAATGTTGTCAGTGAGTGAATGTTGTCAGTGAATGTTGTCAGTGAGTGAATGTTGTCAGTGAATGTTGTCAGTGAGTGAATGTTGTCAGTGAATGTTGTCAGTGAGTGAATGTTGTCAGTGAGTGAATGTTGTCAGAGAGTGAATGTTGTCAGTGAATGTTGTCAGTGAGCGAATGTTGTCAGTGAATGTTGTCAGTGAGTGAATGTTGTCAGTGAATGTTGTCAGTGAGTGAATGTTGTCAGTGAATGTTGTCAGTGAGCGAATGTTGTCAGTGAATGTTGTCAGTGAGTGAATGTTGTCAGTGAATGTTGTCAGTGAGTGAATGTTGTCAGTGAGTGAATGTTGTCAGTGAATGTTGTCAGTGAGTGAATGTTGTCAGTGAATGTTGTCAGTGAGTGAATGTTGTCAGTGAATGTTGTCAGTGAGTGAATGTTGTCAGTGAATGTTGTCAGTGAGTGAATGTTGTCAGTGAGTGAATGTTGTCAGTGAATGTTGTCAGTGAGTGAATGTTGTCAGTGAATGTTGTCAGTAAGTGAATGTTGTCAGTGAATGTTGTCAGTGAGTGAATGTTGTCAGGGAGTGAATGTTGTCAGTGAATGTTGTCAGTGAGTGAATGTTGTCAGTGAATGTTGTCAGTGAGTGAATGTTGTCAGTGAGTGAATGTTGTCAGAGAGTGAATGTTGTCAGTGAGCGAATGTTGTCAGTGAATGTTGTCAGTGAGTGAATGTTGTCAGTGAATGTTGTCAGTGAGTGAATGTTGTCAGAGAGTGAATGTTGTCAGTGAATGTTGTCAGTGAGCGAATGTTGTCAGTGAATGTTGTCAGAGAGTGAATGTTGTCAGTGAATGTTGTCAGTGAGTGAATGTTGTCAGTGAATGTTGTCAGTGAATGTTGTCAGTCAGTGAATGTTGTCAGAGAGTGAATGTTGTCAGTGAGTGAATGTTGTCAGTGAATGTTGTCAGTGAGTGAATGTTGTCAGTGAATGTTGTCAGTGAGTGAATGTTGTCAGTGAATGTTGTCAGTGAGCGAATGTTGTCAGTGAATGTTGTCAGTGAGCGAATGTTGTCAGTGAATGTTGTCAGAGAGTGAATGTTGTCAGTGAATGTTGTCAGTGAGTGAATGTTGTCAGTGAATGTTGTCAGTGAATGTTGTCAGTCAGTGAATGTTGTCAGAGAGTGAATGTTGTCAGTGAGTGAATGTTGTCAGTGAGTGAATGTTGTCAGTGAATGTTGTCAGTGAGTGAATGTTGTCAGTGAATGTTGTCAGTGAGTGAATGTTGTCAGTGAATGTTGTCAGAGAGTGAATGTTGTCAGTGAATGTTGTCAGTGAATGTTGTCAGTGAATGTTGTCAGAGAGTGAATGTTGTCAGTGAATGTTGATAGTGAGTGAATGTTGTCAGTGAATGTTGTCAGTGAGTGAATGTTGTCAGTGAATGTTGTCAGTGAGTGAATGTTGTCAGTGAATGTTGTCAGTGAATGTTGTCAGTGGGTGAATGTCAGAGAGTGAATGTTGTCAGTGAGTGAATGTTGTCAGTGAATGTTGTCAGTGAGTGAATGTTGTCAGTGAGTGAATGTTGTCAGAGAGTGAATGTTGTCAGAGAGTGAATGTTGTCAGTGAATGTTGTCAGTGAATGTTGTCAGTGAGTGAATGTTGTCAGTGAATGTTGTCAGTGAATGTTGTCAGTGAGTGAATGTTGTCAGTGAATGTTGTCAGTGAGTGAATGTTGTCAGTGAATGTTGTCAGTGAGTGAATGTTGTCAGTGAATGTTGTCAGTGAGTGAATGTTGTCAGTGAGTGAATGTTGTCAGTGAATGTTGTCAGTGAGCGAATGTTGTCAGTGGATGTTGTCAGTGAGTGAATGTTGTCAGAAAATGTTGTCAGTGAGTGAATGTTGTCAGTGAATGTTGTCAGTGAGTGAATGTTGTCAGTGAGTGAATGTTGTCAGTGAATGTTGTCAGTGAGTGAATGTTGTCAGTGAGTGAATGTTGTCAGAGAGTGAATGTTGTCAGTGAATGTTGTCAGTGAGTGAATGTTGTCAGTGAATGTTGTCAGTGAGTGAATGTTGTCAGTGAATGTTGTCAGTGAGCGAATGTTGTCAGTGAATGTTGTCAGTGAGTGAATGTTGTCAGTGAATGTTGTCAGTGAGTGAATGTTGTCAGTGAATGTTGTCAGAGAGTGAATGTTGTCAGTGAATGTTGTCAGTGAGTGAATGTTGTCAGTGAATGTTGTCAGTGAGTGAATGTTGTCAGAGAGTGAATGTTGTCAGTGAATGTTGTCAGTGAGCGAATGTTGTCAGTGAATGTTGTCAGTGAGTGAATGTTGTCAGTGAATGTTGTCAGTGAGTGAATGTTGTCAGTGAATGTTGTCAGTGAGTGAATGTTGTCAGTGAATGTTGTCAGTGAGCGAATGTTGTCAGTGAATGTTGTCAGTGAGTGAATGTTGTCAGTGAATGTTGTCAGTGAGTGAATGTTGTCAGTGAATGTTGTCAGTGAGTGAATGTTGTCAGTGAATGTTGTCAGTGAGTGAATGTTGTCAGTGAGTGAATGTTGTCAGTGAATGTTGTCAGTGAGTGAATGTTGTCAGTGAATGTTGTCAGTGAGTGAATGTTGTCAGTGAATGTTGTCAGTGAGTGAATGTTGTCAGTGAGTGAATGTTGTCAGTGAATGTTGACAGTGAGTGAATGTTGTCTGTGAATGTTGTCAGTGAGTGAATGTTGTCAGTGAATGTTGTCAGTGAGTGAATGTTGTCAGTGAGTGAATGTTGTCAGGGAGTGAATGTTGTCAGTGAATGTTGTCAGTGAGCGAATGTTGTCAGTGAATGTTGTCAGTGAGTGAATGTTGTCAGTGAATGTTGTCAGTGAGTGAATGTTGTCAGTGAATGTTGTCAGAGAGTGAATGTTGTCAGTGAATGTTGTCAGTGAGTGAATGTTGTCAGTGAATGTTGTCAGTGAATGTTGTCAGTCAGTGAATGTTGTCAGAGAGTGAATGTTGTCAGTGAGTGAATGTTGTCAGTGAATGTTGTCAGTGAGTGAATGTTGTCAGTGAATGTTGTCAGTGAGTGAATGTTGTCAGAGAGTGAATGTTGTCAGTGAATGTTGTCAGTGAGCGAATGTTGTCAGTGAATGTTGTCAGTGAATGTTGTCAGAGACTGAATGTTGTCAGTGAATGTTGATAGTGAGTGAATGTTGTCAGTGAATGTTGTCAGTGAGTGAATGTTGTCAGTGAATGTTGTCAGTGAGTGAATGTCAGAGAGTGAATGTTGTCAGTGAGTGAATGTTGTCAGTGAATGTTGTCAGTGAGTGAATGTTGTCAGAGAGTGAATGTTGTCAGTGAATGTTGTCAGTGAGTGAATGTTGTCAGTGAATGTTGTCAGTGAGTGAATGTTGTCAGTGAATGTTGTCAGAGAGTGAATGTTGTCAGTGAATGTTGTCAGTGAGTGAATGTTGTCAGTGAATGTTGTCAGTGAATGTTGTCAGTCAGTGAATGTTGTCAGAGAGTGAATGTTGTCAGTGAGTGAATGTTGTCAGTGAATGTTGTCAGTGAGTGAATGTTGTCAGTGAATGTTGTCAGTGAGTGAATGTTGTCAGAGAGTGAATGTTGTCAGTGAATGTTGTCAGTGAGCGAATGTTGTCAGTGAATGTTGTCAGTGAATGTTGTCAGAGACTGAATGTTGTCAGTGAATGTTGATAGTGAGTGAATGTTGTCAGTGAATGTTGTCAGTGAGTGAATGTTGTCAGTGAATGTTGTCAGTGAGTGAATGTCAGAGAGTGAATGTTGTCAGTGAGTGAATGTTGTCAGTGAATGTTGTCAGTGAGTGAATGTTGTCAGAGAGTGAATGTTGTCAGTGAATGTTGTCAGTGAGTGAATGTTGTCAGTGAATGTTGTCAGTGAGTGAATGTTGTCAGGGAGTGAATGTTGTCAGTGAATGTTGTCAGTGAGCGAATGTTGTCAGTGAATGTTGTCAGTGAGTGAATGTTGTCAGTGAATGTTGTTAGTGAGTGAATGTTGTCAGTGAGTGAATGTTGTCAGTGAATGTTGTCAGTGAGTGAATGTTGTCAGTGAATGTTGTCAGTGAGTGAATGTTGTCAGTGAATGTTGTCAGTGAGTGAATGTTGTCAGTGAATGTTGTCAGTGAGTGAATGTTGTCAGTGAGTGAATGTTGTCAGTGAATGTTGTCAGTGAGTGAATGTTGTCAGTGAATGTTGTCAGTGAGTGAATGTTGTCAGGGAGTGAATGTTGTCAGTGAATGTTGTCAGTGAGTGAATGTTGTCAGTGAATGTTGTCAGTGAGTGAATGTTGTCAGTGAGTGAATGTTGTCAGAGAGTGAATGTTGTCAGTGAGCGAATGTTGTCAGTGAATGTTGTCAGTGAGTGAATGTTGTCAGTGAATGTTGTCAGTGAGTGAATGTTGTCAGTGAATGTTGTCAGTGAGTGAATGTTGTCAGTGAATGTTGTCAGTGAGTGAATGTTGTCAGTGAATGTTGTCAGTGAATGTTGTCAGTGAGTGAATGTTGTCAGTGAATGTTGTCAGTGAGTGAATGTTTTCAGAGAGTGAATGTTGTCAGTGAATGTTGTCAGTGAGCGAATGTTGTCAGTGAATGTTGTCAGTGAGTGAATGTTGTCAGTGAATGTTGTCAGTGAGTGAATGTTGTCAGTGAATGTTGTCAGTGAGTGAATGTTGTCAGTGAGGGAATGTTGTCAGTGAATGTTGTCAGTGAGTGAATGTTGTCAGTGAATGTTGTCAGTGAGTGAATGTTGTCAGAGAGTGAATGTTGTCAGTGAATGTTGTCAGTGAGCGAATGTTGTCAGTGAATGTTGTCAGAGAGTGAATGTTGTCAGTGAATGTTGTCAGTGAGTGAATGTTGTCAGTGAATGTTGTCAGTGAATGTTGTCAGTCAGTGAATGTTGTCAGAGAGTGAATGTTGTCAGTGAGTGAATGTTGTCAGTGAATGTTGTCAGTGAGTGAATGTTGTCAGTGAATGTTGTCAGTGAGTGAATGTTGTCAGTGAATGTTGTCAGTGAGTGAATGTTGTCAGTGAATGTTGTCAGTGAGCGAATGTTGTCAGTGAATGTTGTCAGAGAGTGAATGTTGTCAGTGAATGTTGTCAGTGAGTGAATGTTGTCAGTGAATGTTGTCAGTGAATGTTGTCAGTCAGTGAATGTTGTCAGAGAGTGAATGTTGTCAGTGAGTGAATGTTGTCAGTGAGTGAATGTTGTCAGTGAATGTTGTCAGTGAGTGAATGTTGTCAGTGAGTGAATGTTGTCAGTGAATGTTGTCAGAGAGTGAATGTTGTCAGTGAATGTTGTCAGTGAATGTTGTCAGTGAATGTTGTCAGAGAGTGAATGTTGTCAGTGAATGTTGATAGTGAGTGAATGTTGTCAGTGAATGTTGTCAGTGAGTGAATGTTGTCAGTGAATGTTGTCAGTGAGTGAATGTTGTCAGTGAATGTTGTCAGTGAATGTTGTCAGTGGGTGAATGTCAGAGAGTGAATGTTGTCAGTGAGTGAATGTTGTCAGTGAATGTTGTCAGTGAGTGAATGTTGTCAGTGAGTGAATGTTGTCAGAGAGTGAATGTTGTCAGAGAGTGAATGTTGTCAGTGAATGTTGTCAGTGAGTGAATGTTGTCAGTGAATGTTGTCAGTGAGTGAATGTTGTCAGTGAGTGAATGTTGTCAGAGAGTGAATGTTGTCAGTGAATGTTGTCAGTGAGCGAATGTTGTCAGTGAGGGAATGTTGTCAGTGAATGTTGTCAGTGAGTGAATGTTGTCAGTGAATGTTGTCAGTGAGTGAATGTTGTCAGAGAGTGAATGTTGTCAGTGAATGTTGTCAGTGAGCGAATGTTGTCAGTGAATGTTGTCAGTGAGTGAATGTTGTCAGTGAATGTTGTCAGTGAGTGAATGTTGTCAGTGAATGTTGTCAGTGAGTGAATGTTGTCAGTGAGTGAATGTTGTCAGTGAATGTTGTCAGTGAGTGAATGTTGTCAGTGAATGTTGTCAGTGAGTGAATGTTGTCAGTGAATGTTGTCAGTGAATGTTGTCAGTGAATGTTGTCAGTGAGTGAATGTTGTCAGAGAGTGAATGTTGTCAGTGAGCGAATGTTGTCAGTGAATGTTGACAGTGAGTGAATGTTGTCAGAAAATGTTGTCAGTGAGTGAATGTTGTCAGTGAATGTTGTCAGTGAGTGAATGTTGTCAGTGAATGTTGTCAGTGAATGTTGTCAGTGAGTGAATGTTGTCAGTGAGTGAATGTTGTCAGTGAATGTTGTCAGTGAGTGAATGTTGTCAGTGAGTGAATGTTGTCAGTGTGTGAATGTTGTCAGTGAATGTTGTCAGTGAGTGAATGTTGTCAGTGAATGTTGTCAGTGAGTGAATGTTGTCAGTGAATGTTGTCAGAGAGTGAATGTTGTCAGTGAATGTTGTCAGTGAATGTTGTCAGTGAATGTTGTCAGAGAGTGAATGTTGTCAGTGAATGTTGATAGTGAGTGAATGTTGTCAGTGAATGTTGTCAGTGAGTGAATGTTGTCAGTGAATGTTGTCAGTGAGTGAATGTTGTCAGTGAATGTTGTCAGTGAATGTTGTCAGTGGGTGAATGTCAGAGAGTGAATGTTGTCAGTGAGTGAATGTTGTCAGTGAATGTTGTCAGTGAGTGAATGTTGTCAGTGAGTGAATGTTGTCAGAGAGTGAATGTTGTCAGAGAGTGAATGTTGTCAGTGAATGTTGTCAGTGAATGTTGTCAGTGAGTGAATGTTGTCAGTGAATGTTGTCAGTGAATGTTGTCAGTGAGTGAATGTTGTCAGTGAATGTTGTCAGTGAGTGAATGTTGTCAGTGAATGTTGTCAGTGAGTGAATGTTGTCAGTGAATGTTGTCAGTGAGTGAATGTTGTCAGTGAGTGAATGTTGTCAGTGAATGTTGTCAGTGAGCGAATGTTGTCAGTGGATGTTGTCAGTGAGTGAATGTTGTCAGAAAATGTTGTCAGTGAGTGAATGTTGTCAGTGAATGTTGTCAGTGAGTGAATGTTGTCAGTGAGTGAATGTTGTCAGTGAATGTTGTCAGTGAGTGAATGTTGTCAGTGAGTGAATGTTGTCAGAGAGTGAATGTTGTCAGTGAATGTTGTCAGTGAGTGAATGTTGTCAGTGAATGTTGTCAGTGAGTGAATGTTGTCAGTGAATGTTGTCAGTGAGCGAATGTTGTCAGTGAATGTTGTCAGTGAGTGAATGTTGTCAGTGAATGTTGTCAGTGAGTGAATGTTGTCAGTGAATGTTGTCAGAGAGTGAATGTTGTCAGTGAATGTTGTCAGTGAGTGAATGTTGTCAGTGAATGTTGTCAGTGAGTGAATGTTGTCAGAGAGTGAATGTTGTCAGTGAATGTTGTCAGTGAGCGAATGTTGTCAGTGAATGTTGTCAGTGAGTGAATGTTGTCAGTGAATGTTGTCAGTGAGTGAATGTTGTCAGTGAATGTTGTCAGTGAGTGAATGTTGTCAGTGAATGTTGTCAGTGAGCGAATGTTGTCAGTGAATGTTGTCAGTGAGTGAATGTTGTCAGTGAATGTTGTCAGTGAGTGAATGTTGTCAGTGAATGTTGTCAGTGAGTGAATGTTGTCAGTGAATGTTGTCAGTGAGTGAATGTTGTCAGTGAGTGAATGTTGTCAGTGAATGTTGTCAGTGAGTGAATGTTGTCAGTGAATGTTGTCAGTGAGTGAATGTTGTCAGTGAATGTTGTCAGTGAGTGAATGTTGTCAGTGAGTGAATGTTGTCAGTGAATGTTGACAGTGAGTGAATGTTGTCTGTGAATGTTGTCAGTGAGTGAATGTTGTCAGTGAATGTTGTCAGTGAGTGAATGTTGTCAGTGAGTGAATGTTGTCAGGGAGTGAATGTTGTCAGTGAATGTTGTCAGTGAGCGAATGTTGTCAGTGAATGTTGTCAGTGAGTGAATGTTGTCAGTGAATGTTGTCAGTGAGTGAATGTTGTCAGTGAATGTTGTCAGAGAGTGAATGTTGTCAGTGAATGTTGTCAGTGAGTGAATGTTGTCAGTGAATGTTGTCAGTGAATGTTGTCAGTCAGTGAATGTTGTCAGAGAGTGAATGTTGTCAGTGAGTGAATGTTGTCAGTGAATGTTGTCAGTGAGTGAATGTTGTCAGTGAATGTTGTCAGTGAGTGAATGTTGTCAGAGAGTGAATGTTGTCAGTGAATGTTGTCAGTGAGCGAATGTTGTCAGTGAATGTTGTCAGTGAATGTTGTCAGAGACTGAATGTTGTCAGTGAATGTTGATAGTGAGTGAATGTTGTCAGTGAATGTTGTCAGTGAGTGAATGTTGTCAGTGAATGTTGTCAGTGAGTGAATGTCAGAGAGTGAATGTTGTCAGTGAGTGAATGTTGTCAGTGAATGTTGTCAGTGAGTGAATGTTGTCAGAGAGTGAATGTTGTCAGTGAATGTTGTCAGTGAGTGAATGTTGTCAGTGAATGTTGTCAGTGAGTGAATGTTGTCAGTGAATGTTGTCAGAGAGTGAATGTTGTCAGTGAATGTTGTCAGTGAGTGAATGTTGTCAGTGAATGTTGTCAGTGAATGTTGTCAGTCAGTGAATGTTGTCAGAGAGTGAATGTTGTCAGTGAGTGAATGTTGTCAGTGAATGTTGTCAGTGAGTGAATGTTGTCAGTGAATGTTGTCAGTGAGTGAATGTTGTCAGAGAGTGAATGTTGTCAGTGAATGTTGTCAGTGAGCGAATGTTGTCAGTGAATGTTGTCAGTGAATGTTGTCAGAGACTGAATGTTGTCAGTGAATGTTGATAGTGAGTGAATGTTGTCAGTGAATGTTGTCAGTGAGTGAATGTTGTCAGTGAATGTTGTCAGTGAGTGAATGTCAGAGAGTGAATGTTGTCAGTGAGTGAATGTTGTCAGTGAATGTTGTCAGTGAGTGAATGTTGTCAGAGAGTGAATGTTGTCAGTGAATGTTGTCAGTGAGTGAATGTTGTCAGTGAATGTTGTCAGTGAGTGAATGTTGTCAGGGAGTGAATGTTGTCAGTGAATGTTGTCAGTGAGCGAATGTTGTCAGTGAATGTTGTCAGTGAGTGAATGTTGTCAGTGAATGTTGTTAGTGAGTGAATGTTGTCAGTGAGTGAATGTTGTCAGTGAATGTTGTCAGTGAGTGAATGTTGTCAGTGAATGTTGTCAGTGAGTGAATGTTGTCAGTGAATGTTGTCAGTGAGTGAATGTTGTCAGTGAATGTTGTCAGTGAGTGAATGTTGTCAGTGAGTGAATGTTGTCAGTGAATGTTGTCAGTGAGTGAATGTTGTCAGTGAATGTTGTCAGTGAGTGAATGTTGTCAGTGAATGTTGTCAGTGAGTGAATGTTGTCAGGGAGTGAATGTTGTCAGTGAATGTTGTCAGTGAGTGAATGTTGTCAGTGAATGTTGTCAGTGAGTGAATGTTGTCAGTGAGTGAATGTTGTCAGAGAGTGAATGTTGTCAGTGAGCGAATGTTGTCAGTGAATGTTGTCAGTGAGTGAATGTTGTCAGTGAATGTTGTCAGTGAGTGAATGTTGTCAGTGAATGTTGTCAGTGAGTGAATGTTGTCAGTGAATGTTGTCAGTGAGTGAATGTTGTCAGTGAATGTTGTCAGTGAATGTTGTCAGTGAGTGAATGTTGTCAGTGAATGTTGTCAGTGAGTGAATGTTTTCAGAGAGTGAATGTTGTCAGTGAATGTTGTCAGTGAGCGAATGTTGTCAGTGAATGTTGTCAGTGAGTGAATGTTGTCAGTGAATGTTGTCAGTGAGTGAATGTTGTCAGTGAATGTTGTCAGTGAGTGAATGTTGTCAGTGAGTGAATGTTGTCAGTGAATGTTGTCAGTGAGTGAATGTTGTCAGTGAATGTTGTCAGTGAGTGAATGTTGTCAGTGAATGTTGTCAGTGAATGTTGTCAGTGAGTGAATGTTGTCAGTGAATGTTGTCAGTGAGTGAATGTTTTCAGAGAGTGAATGTTGTCAGTGAGTGGATGTTGTCAGAGAGTGAATGTTGTCAGTGAATGTTGTCAGTGAGTGAATGTTGTCAGTGAATGTTGTCAGTGAGTGAATGTTGTCAGTGAGTGAATGTTGTCAGGGAGTGAATGTTGTCAGTGAATGTTGTCAGTGAGCGAATGTTGTCAGTGAATGTTGTCAGTGAGTGAATGTTGTAAGTGAATGTTGTCAGTGAGTGAATGTTGTCAGTGAATGTTGTCAGTGAGTGAATGTTGTCAGGGAGTGAATGTTGTCAGTGAATGTTGTCAGTGAGCGAATGTTGTCAGTGAATGTTGTCAGTGAGTGAATGTTGTAAGTGAATGTTGTCAGTGAGTGAATGTTGTCAGTGAATGTTGTAAGTGAGTGAATGTTGTCAGTGAGTGAATGTTGTCAGTGAATGTTGTCAGTGAGTGAATGTTGTCAGTGAATGTTGTCAGTGAGTGACTGTTGTCAGTGAATGTTGTCAGTGAATGTTGTCAGTGAGTGAATGTTGTCAGTGAATGTTGTCAGTGAGTGAATGTTGTCAGAGAGTGAATGTTGTCAGTGAATGTTGTCAGTGAGCGAATGTTGTCAGTGAATGTTGTCAGTGAGTGAATGTTGTCAGAAAATGTTGTCAGTGAGTGAATGTTGTCAGTGAGTGAATGTTGTCAGTGAATGTTGTCAGTGAGTGAATATTGTCAGTGAATGTTGTCAGTGAATGTTGTCAGTGAGTGAATGTTGTCAGAGAGTGAATGTTGTCAGTGAGTGAATGTTGTCAGTGAATGTTGTCAGTGAGTGAATGTTGTCAGTGAATGTTGTCAGTGAGTGAATTTTGTCAGTGAGTGAATGTTGTCAGTGAATGTTGTCAGTGAGTGAATGTTGTCAGTGAATGTTGTCAGTGAGTGAATGTTGTCAGTGAATGTTGTCAGTGAGTGAATGTTGTCAGTGAGTGAATGTTGTCAGAGAGTGAATGTTGTCAGTGAATGTTGTCAGTGAGCGAATGTTGTCAGTGAATGTTGTCAGTGAGTGAATGTTGTCAGTGAATGTTGTCAGTGAGTGAATGTTGTCAGTGAATGTTGTCAGTGAGTGAATGTTGTCAGTGAGTGAATGTTGTCAGGGAGTGAATGTTGTCAGTGAATGTTGTCAGTGAGCGAATGTTGTCAGTGAATGTTGTCAGTGAGTGAATGTTGTCAGTGAATGTTGTCAGTGAGTGAATGTTGTCAGTGAGTGAATGTTGTCAGTGAATGTTGTCAGTGAGTGAATGTTGTCAGTGAATGTTGTCAGTGAGTGAATGTTGTCAGTGAATGTTGTCAGTGAGTGAATGTTGTCAGTGAATGTTGTCAGTGAGTGAATGTTGTCAGTGAGTGAATGTTGTCAGTGAATGTTGTCAGTGAGTGAATGTTGTCAGTGAATGTTGTCAGTGAATGTTGTCAGTGAGTGAATGTTGTCAGGGAGTGAATGTTGTCAGTGAATGTTGTCAGTGAGTGAATGTTGTCAGTGAATGTTGTCAGTGAGTGAATGTTGTCAGTGAGTGAATGTTGTCAGAGAGTGAATGTTGTCAGTGAGCGAATGTTGTCAGTGAATGTTGTCAGTGAGTGAATGTTGTCAGTGAATGTTGTCAGTGAGTGAATGTTGTCAGTGATTGAATGTTGTCAGTGAGTGAATGTTGTCAGTGAATGTTGTCAGTGAATGTTGTCAGTGAGTGAATGTTGTCAGTGAATGTTGTCAGTGAGTGAATGTTTTCAGAGAGTGAATGTTGTCAGTGAATGTTGTCAGTGAGCGAATGTTGTCAGTGAATGTTGTCAGTGAGTGAATGTTGTCAGTGAGTGAATGTTGTCAGTGAATGTTGTCAGTGAGTGAATGTTGTCAGTGAGGGAATGTTGTCAGTGAATGTTGTCAGTGAGTGAATGTTGTCAGTGAATGTTGTCAGTGAGTGAATGTTGTCAGAGAGTGAATGTTGTCAGTGAATGTTGTCAGTGAGCGAATGTTGTCAGTGAATGTTGTCAGTGAGTGAATGTTGTCAGTGAATGTTGTCAGTGAGTGAATGTTGTCAGTGAATGTTGTCAGTGAGTGAATGTTGTCAGTGAGTGAATGTTGTCAGTGAATGTTGTCAGTGAGTGAATGTTGTCAGTGAATGTTGTCAGTGAGTGAATGTTGTCAGTGAATGTTGTCAGTGAATGTTGTCAGTGAATGTTGTCAGTGAGTGAATGTTGTCAGAGAGTGAATGTTGTCAGTGAGCGAATGTTGTCAGTGAATGTTGACAGTGAGTGAATGTTGTCAGAAAATGTTGTCAGTGAGTGAATGTTGTCAGTGAATGTTGTCAGTGAGTGAATGTTGTCAGTGAATGTTGTCAGTGAATGTTGTCAGTGAGTGAATGTTGTCAGTGAGTGAATGTTGTCAGTGAATGTTGTCAGTGAGTGAATGTTGTCAGTGAGTGAATGTTGTCAGTGTGTGAATGTTGTCAGTGAATGTTGTCAGTGAGTGAATGTTGTCAGTGAATGTTGTCAGTGAGTGAATGTTGTCAGTGAATGTTGTCAGAGAGTGAATGTTGTCAGTGAATGTTGTCAGTGAATGTTGTCAGTGAATGTTGTCAGAGAGTGAATGTTGTCAGTGAATGTTGATAGTGAGTGAATGTTGTCAGTGAATGTTGTCAGTGAGTGAATGTTGTCAGTGAATGTTGTCAGTGAGTGAATGTTGTCAGTGAATGTTGTCAGTGAATGTTGTCAGTGGGTGAATGTCAGAGAGTGAATGTTGTCAGTGAGTGAATGTTGTCAGTGAATGTTGTCAGTGAGTGAATGTTGTCAGTGAGTGAATGTTGTCAGAGAGTGAATGTTGTCAGAGAGTGAATGTTGTCAGTGAATGTTGTCAGTGAATGTTGTCAGTGAGTGAATGTTGTCAGTGAATGTTGTCAGTGAATGTTGTCAGTGAGTGAATGTTGTCAGTGAATGTTGTCAGTGAGTGAATGTTGTCAGTGAATGTTGTCAGTGAGTGAATGTTGTCAGTGAATGTTGTCAGTGAGTGAATGTTGTCAGTGAGTGAATGTTGTCAGTGAATGTTGTCAGTGAGCGAATGTTGTCAGTGGATGTTGTCAGTGAGTGAATGTTGTCAGAAAATGTTGTCAGTGAGTGAATGTTGTCAGTGAATGTTGTCAGTGAGTGAATGTTGTCAGTGAGTGAATGTTGTCAGTGAATGTTGTCAGTGAGTGAATGTTGTCAGTGAGTGAATGTTGTCAGAGAGTGAATGTTGTCAGTGAATGTTGTCAGTGAGTGAATGTTGTCAGTGAATGTTGTCAGTGAGTGAATGTTGTCAGTGAATGTTGTCAGTGAGCGAATGTTGTCAGTGAATGTTGTCAGTGAGTGAATGTTGTCAGTGAATGTTGTCAGTGAGTGAATGTTGTCAGTGAATGTTGTCAGAGAGTGAATGTTGTCAGTGAATGTTGTCAGTGAGTGAATGTTGTCAGTGAATGTTGTCAGTGAGTGAATGTTGTCAGAGAGTGAATGTTGTCAGTGAATGTTGTCAGTGAGCGAATGTTGTCAGTGAATGTTGTCAGTGAGTGAATGTTGTCAGTGAATGTTGTCAGTGAGTGAATGTTGTCAGTGAATGTTGTCAGTGAGTGAATGTTGTCAGTGAATGTTGTCAGTGAGCGAATGTTGTCAGTGAATGTTGTCAGTGAGTGAATGTTGTCAGTGAATGTTGTCAGTGAGTGAATGTTGTCAGTGAATGTTGTCAGTGAGTGAATGTTGTCAGTGAATGTTGTCAGTGAGTGAATGTTGTCAGTGAGTGAATGTTGTCAGTGAATGTTGTCAGTGAGTGAATGTTGTCAGTGAATGTTGTCAGTGAATGTTGTCAGTGGGTGAATGTCAGAGAGTGAATGTTGTCAGTGAGTGAATGTTGTCAGTGAATGTTGTCAGTGAGTGAATGTTGTCAGTGAGTGAATGTTGTCAGAGAGTGAATGTTGTCAGAGAGTGAATGTTGTCAGTGAATGTTGTCAGTGAGTGAATGTTGTCAGTGAATGTTGTCAGTGAGTGAATGTTGTCAGTGAGTGAATGTTGTCAGAGAGTGAATGTTGTCAGTGAATGTTGTCAGTGAGCGAATGTTGTCAGTGAATGTTGTCAGTGAGTGAATGTTGTCAGTGAATGTTGTCAGTGAGTGAATGTTGTCAGTGAATGTTGTCAGTGAGTGAATGTTCTCAGTGAGTGAATGTTGTCAGTGAATGTTGTCAGTGAGCGAATGTTGTCAGTGAATGTTGTCAGAGAGTGAATGTTGTCAGTGAATGTTGTCAGTGAGTGAATGTTGTCAGTGAATGTTGTCAGTGAATGTTGTCAGTCAGTGAATGTTGTCAGAGAGTGAATGTTGTCAGTGAGTGAATGTTGTCAGTGAATGTTGTCAGTGAGTGAATGTTGTCAGTGAATGTTGTCAGTGAGTGAATGTTGTCAGAGAGTGAATGTTGTCAGTGAATGTTGTCAGTGAGCGAATGTTGTCAGTGAATGTTGTCAGTGAGTGAATGTTGTCAGTGAATGTTGTCAGTGAGTGAATGTTGTCAGTGAATGTTGTCAGTGAGTGAATGTTGTCAGTGAGGGAATGTTGTCAGAAAATGTTGTCAGTGAGTGAATGTTGTCAGTGAATGTTGTCAGTGAGTGAATGTTGTCAGTGAATGTTGTCAGTGAGTGAATGTTGTCAGTGAGTGAATGTTGTCAGTGAATGTTGTCAGTGAGTGAATGTTGTCAGTGAATGTTGTCAGTGAATGTTGTCAGTTAGTGAATGTTGTCAGAGAGTGAATGTTGTCAGTGAATGTTGTCAGTGAGTGAATGTTGTCAGTGAATGTTGTCAGTGAATGTTGTCAGTGAGTGAATGTTGTCAGTGAATGTTGTCAGTGAGTGAATGTTTTCAGAGAGTGAATGTTGTCAGTGAGTGAATGTTGTCAGAGAGTGAATGTTGTCAGTGAATGTTGTCAGTGAGCGAATGTTGTCAGTGAATGTTGTCAGTGAGTGAATGTTGTCAGTGAATGTTGTCAGTGAGTGAATGTTGTCAGTGAGTGAATGTTGTCAGTGAGTGAATGTTGTCAGTGAATGTTGTCAGTGAGTGAATGTTGTCAGTGAGTGAATGTTGTCAGTGAATGTTGTCAGTGAGTGAATGTTGTCAGTGAATGTTGTCAGTGAGTGAATGTTGTCAGTGAATGTTGTCAGTGAGTGAATGTTGTCAGTGAGTGAATGTTGTCAGAGAGTGAATGTTGTCAGTGAATGTTGTCAGTGAGCGAATGTTGTCAGTGAATGTTGTCAGTGAGTGAATGTTGTCAGTGAATGTTGTCAGTGAGTGAATGTTGTCAGTGAATGTTGTCAGTGAGCGAATGTTGTCAGTGAATGTTGTCAGTGAGTGAATGTTGTCAGTGAATGTTGTCAGTGAGTGAATGTTGTCAGTGAGTGAATGTTGTCAGTGAATGTTGTCAGTGAGTGAATGTTGTCAGTGAATGTTGTCAGTGAGTGAATGTTGTCAGTGAATGTTGTCAGTGAGTGAATGTTGTCAGTGAATGTTGTCAGTGAGTGAATGTTGTCAGTGAGTGAATGTTGTCAGTGAATGTTGTCAGTGAGTGAATGTTGTCAGTGAATGTTGTCAGTAAGTGAATGTTGTCAGTGAATGTTGTCAGTGAGTGAATGTTGTCAGGGAGTGAATGTTGTCAGTGAATGTTGTCAGTGAGTGAATGTTGTCAGTGAATGTTGTCAGTGAGTGAATGTTGTCAGTGAGTGAATGTTGTCAGAGAGTGAATGTTGTCAGTGAGCGAATGTTGTCAGTGAATGTTGTCAGTGAGTGAATGTTGTCAGTGAATGTTGTCAGTGAGTGAATGTTGTCAGAGAGTGAATGTTGTCAGTGAATGTTGTCAGTGAGCGAATGTTGTCAGTGAATGTTGTCAGAGAGTGAATGTTGTCAGTGAATGTTGTCAGTGAGTGAATGTTGTCAGTGAATGTTGTCAGTGAATGTTGTCAGTCAGTGAATGTTGTCAGAGAGTGAATGTTGTCAGTGAGTGAATGTTGTCAGTGAATGTTGTCAGTGAGTGAATGTTGTCAGTGAATGTTGTCAGTGAGTGAATGTTGTCAGTGAATGTTGTCAGTGAGCGAATGTTGTCAGTGAATGTTGTCAGTGAGCGAATGTTGTCAGTGAATGTTGTCAGAGAGTGAATGTTGTCAGTGAATGTTGTCAGTGAGTGAATGTTGTCAGTGAATGTTGTCAGTGAATGTTGTCAGTCAGTGAATGTTGTCAGAGAGTGAATGTTGTCAGTGAGTGAATGTTGTCAGTGAGTGAATGTTGTCAGTGAATGTTGTCAGTGAGTGAATGTTGTCAGTGAATGTTGTCAGTGAGTGAATGTTGTCAGTGAATGTTGTCAGAGAGTGAATGTTGTCAGTGAATGTTGTCAGTGAATGTTGTCAGTGAATGTTGTCAGAGAGTGAATGTTGTCAGTGAATGTTGATAGTGAGTGAATGTTGTCAGTGAATGTTGTCAGTGAGTGAATGTTGTCAGTGAATGTTGTCAGTGAGTGAATGTTGTCAGTGAATGTTGTCAGTGAATGTTGTCAGTGGGTGAATGTCAGAGAGTGAATGTTGTCAGTGAGTGAATGTTGTCAGTGAATGTTGTCAGTGAGTGAATGTTGTCAGTGAGTGAATGTTGTCAGAGAGTGAATGTTGTCAGAGAGTGAATGTTGTCAGTGAATGTTGTCAGTGAATGTTGTCAGTGAGTGAATGTTGTCAGTGAATGTTGTCAGTGAATGTTGTCAGTGAGTGAATGTTGTCAGTGAATGTTGTCAGTGAGTGAATGTTGTCAGTGAATGTTGTCAGTGAGTGAATGTTGTCAGTGAATGTTGTCAGTGAGTGAATGTTGTCAGTGAGTGAATGTTGTCAGTGAATGTTGTCAGTGAGCGAATGTTGTCAGTGGATGTTGTCAGTGAGTGAATGTTGTCAGAAAATGTTGTCAGTGAGTGAATGTTGTCAGTGAATGTTGTCAGTGAGTGAATGTTGTCAGTGAGTGAATGTTGTCAGTGAATGTTGTCAGTGAGTGAATGTTGTCAGTGAGTGAATGTTGTCAGAGAGTGAATGTTGTCAGTGAATGTTGTCAGTGAGTGAATGTTGTCAGTGAATGTTGTCAGTGAGTGAATGTTGTCAGTGAATGTTGTCAGTGAGCGAATGTTGTCAGTGAATGTTGTCAGTGAGTGAATGTTGTCAGTGAATGTTGTCAGTGAGTGAATGTTGTCAGTGAATGTTGTCAGAGAGTGAATGTTGTCAGTGAATGTTGTCAGTGAGTGAATGTTGTCAGTGAATGTTGTCAGTGAGTGAATGTTGTCAGAGAGTGAATGTTGTCAGTGAATGTTGTCAGTGAGCGAATGTTGTCAGTGAATGTTGTCAGTGAGTGAATGTTGTCAGTGAATGTTGTCAGTGAGTGAATGTTGTCAGTGAATGTTGTCAGTGAGTGAATGTTGTCAGTGAATGTTGTCAGTGAGCGAATGTTGTCAGTGAATGTTGTCAGTGAGTGAATGTTGTCAGTGAATGTTGTCAGTGAGTGAATGTTGTCAGTGAATGTTGTCAGTGAGTGAATGTTGTCAGTGAATGTTGTCAGTGAGTGAATGTTGTCAGTGAGTGAATGTTGTCAGTGAATGTTGTCAGTGAGTGAATGTTGTCAGTGAATGTTGTCAGTGAGTGAATGTTGTCAGTGAATGTTGTCAGTGAGTGAATGTTGTCAGTGAGTGAATGTTGTCAGTGAATGTTGACAGTGAGTGAATGTTGTCTGTGAATGTTGTCAGTGAGTGAATGTTGTCAGTGAATGTTGTCAGTGAGTGAATGTTGTCAGTGAGTGAATGTTGTCAGGGAGTGAATGTTGTCAGTGAATGTTGTCAGTGAGCGAATGTTGTCAGTGAATGTTGTCAGTGAGTGAATGTTGTCAGTGAATGTTGTCAGTGAGTGAATGTTGTCAGTGAATGTTGTCAGAGAGTGAATGTTGTCAGTGAATGTTGTCAGTGAGTGAATGTTGTCAGTGAATGTTGTCAGTGAATGTTGTCAGTCAGTGAATGTTGTCAGAGAGTGAATGTTGTCAGTGAGTGAATGTTGTCAGTGAATGTTGTCAGTGAGTGAATGTTGTCAGTGAATGTTGTCAGTGAGTGAATGTTGTCAGAGAGTGAATGTTGTCAGTGAATGTTGTCAGTGAGCGAATGTTGTCAGTGAATGTTGTCAGTGAATGTTGTCAGAGACTGAATGTTGTCAGTGAATGTTGATAGTGAGTGAATGTTGTCAGTGAATGTTGTCAGTGAGTGAATGTTGTCAGTGAATGTTGTCAGTGAGTGAATGTCAGAGAGTGAATGTTGTCAGTGAGTGAATGTTGTCAGTGAATGTTGTCAGTGAGTGAATGTTGTCAGAGAGTGAATGTTGTCAGTGAATGTTGTCAGTGAGTGAATGTTGTCAGTGAATGTTGTCAGTGAGTGAATGTTGTCAGTGAATGTTGTCAGAGAGTGAATGTTGTCAGTGAATGTTGTCAGTGAGTGAATGTTGTCAGTGAATGTTGTCAGTGAATGTTGTCAGTCAGTGAATGTTGTCAGAGAGTGAATGTTGTCAGTGAGTGAATGTTGTCAGTGAATGTTGTCAGTGAGTGAATGTTGTCAGTGAATGTTGTCAGTGAGTGAATGTTGTCAGAGAGTGAATGTTGTCAGTGAATGTTGTCAGTGAGCGAATGTTGTCAGTGAATGTTGTCAGTGAATGTTGTCAGAGACTGAATGTTGTCAGTGAATGTTGATAGTGAGTGAATGTTGTCAGTGAATGTTGTCAGTGAGTGAATGTTGTCAGTGAATGTTGTCAGTGAGTGAATGTCAGAGAGTGAATGTTGTCAGTGAGTGAATGTTGTCAGTGAATGTTGTCAGTGAGTGAATGTTGTCAGAGAGTGAATGTTGTCAGTGAATGTTGTCAGTGAGTGAATGTTGTCAGTGAATGTTGTCAGTGAGTGAATGTTGTCAGGGAGTGAATGTTGTCAGTGAATGTTGTCAGTGAGCGAATGTTGTCAGTGAATGTTGTCAGTGAGTGAATGTTGTCAGTGAATGTTGTTAGTGAGTGAATGTTGTCAGTGAGTGAATGTTGTCAGTGAATGTTGTCAGTGAGTGAATGTTGTCAGTGAATGTTGTCAGTGAGTGAATGTTGTCAGTGAATGTTGTCAGTGAGTGAATGTTGTCAGTGAATGTTGTCAGTGAGTGAATGTTGTCAGTGAGTGAATGTTGTCAGTGAATGTTGTCAGTGAGTGAATGTTGTCAGTGAATGTTGTCAGTGAGTGAATGTTGTCAGTGAATGTTGTCAGTGAGTGAATGTTGTCAGGGAGTGAATGTTGTCAGTGAATGTTGTCAGTGAGTGAATGTTGTCAGTGAATGTTGTCAGTGAGTGAATGTTGTCAGTGAGTGAATGTTGTCAGAGAGTGAATGTTGTCAGTGAGCGAATGTTGTCAGTGAATGTTGTCAGTGAGTGAATGTTGTCAGTGAATGTTGTCAGTGAGTGAATGTTGTCAGTGAATGTTGTCAGTGAGTGAATGTTGTCAGTGAATGTTGTCAGTGAGTGAATGTTGTCAGTGAATGTTGTCAGTGAATGTTGTCAGTGAGTGAATGTTGTCAGTGAATGTTGTCAGTGAGTGAATGTTTTCAGAGAGTGAATGTTGTCAGTGAATGTTGTCAGTGAGCGAATGTTGTCAGTGAATGTTGTCAGTGAGTGAATGTTGTCAGTGAATGTTGTCAGTGAGTGAATGTTGTCAGTGAATGTTGTCAGTGAGTGAATGTTGTCAGTGAGGGAATGTTGTCAGTGAATGTTGTCAGTGAGTGAATGTTGTCAGTGAATGTTGTCAGTGAGTGAATGTTGTCAGAGAGTGAATGTTGTCAGTGAATGTTGTCAGTGAGCGAATGTTGTCAGTGAATGTTGTCAGAGAGTGAATGTTGTCAGTGAATGTTGTCAGTGAGTGAATGTTGTCAGTGAATGTTGTCAGTGAATGTTGTCAGTCAGTGAATGTTGTCAGAGAGTGAATGTTGTCAGTGAGTGAATGTTGTCAGTGAATGTTGTCAGTGAGTGAATGTTGTCAGTGAATGTTGTCAGTGAGTGAATGTTGTCAGTGAATGTTGTCAGTGAGTGAATGTTGTCAGTGAATGTTGTCAGTGAGCGAATGTTGTCAGTGAATGTTGTCAGAGAGTGAATGTTGTCAGTGAATGTTGTCAGTGAGTGAATGTTGTCAGTGAATGTTGTCAGTCAGTGAATGTTGTCAGAGAGTGAATGTTGTCAGTGAGTGAATGTTGTCAGTGAGTGAATGTTGTCAGTGAATGTTGTCAGTGAGTGAATGTTGTCAGTGAGTGAATGTTGTCAGTGAATGTTGTCAGAGAGTGAATGTTGTCAGTGAATGTTGTCAGTGAATGTTGTCAGTGAATGTTGTCAGAGAGTGAATGTTGTCAGTGAATGTTGATAGTGAGTGAATGTTGTCAGTGAATGTTGTCAGTGAGTGAATGTTGTCAGTGAATGTTGTCAGTGAGTGAATGTTGTCAGTGAATGTTGTCAGTGAATGTTGTCAGTGGGTGAATGTCAGAGAGTGAATGTTGTCAGTGAGTGAATGTTGTCAGTGAATGTTGTCAGTGAGTGAATGTTGTCAGTGAGTGAATGTTGTCAGAGAGTGAATGTTGTCAGAGAGTGAATGTTGTCAGTGAATGTTGTCAGTGAGTGAATGTTGTCAGTGAATGTTGTCAGTGAATGTTGTCAGTGAGTGAATGTTGTCAGTGAATGTTGTCAGTGAGTGAATGTTGTCAGTGAATGTTGTCAGTGAGTGAATGTTGTCAGTGAATGTTGTCAGTGAGTGAATGTTGTCAGTGAGTGAATGTTGTCAGTGAATGTTGTCAGTGAGCGAATGTTGTCAGTGGATGTTGTCAGTGAGTGAATGTTGTCAGAAAATGTTGTCAGTGAGTGAATGTTGTCAGTGAATGTTGTCAGTGAGTGAATGTTGTCAGTGAGTGAATGTTGTCAGTGAATGTTGTCAGTGAGTGAATGTTGTCAGTGAGTGAATGTTGTCAGAGAGTGAATGTTGTCAGTGAATGTTGTCAGTGAGTGAATGTTGTCAGTGAATGTTGTCAGTGAGTGAATGTTGTCAGTGAATGTTGTCAGTGAGCGAATGTTGTCAGTGAATGTTGTCAGTGAGTGAATGTTGTCAGTGAATGTTGTCAGTGAGTGAATGTTGTCAGTGAATGTTGTCAGAGAGTGAATGTTGTCAGTGAATGTTGTCAGTGAGTGAATGTTGTCAGTGAATGTTGTCAGAGAGTGAATGTTGTCAGTGAATGTTGTCAGTGAGTGAATGTTGTCAGTGAATGTTGTCAGTGAGTGAATGTTGTCAGAGAGTGAATGTTGTCAGTGAGTGAATGTTGTCAGTGAGTGAATGTTGTCAGTGAATGTTGTCAGTGAGTGAATGTTGTCAGTGAATGTTGTCAGTGAGTGAATGTTGTCAGTGAGGGAATGTTGTCAGTGAATGTTGTCAGTGAGTGAATGTTGTCAGTGAATGTTGTCAGTGAGAGAATGTTGTCAGTGAGTGAATGTTGTCAGAGAGTGAATGTTGTCAGTGAATGTTGTCAGTGAGCGAATGTTGTCAGTGAATGTTGTCAGTGAGTGAATGTTGTCAGTGAATGTTGTCAGTGAGTGAATGTTGTCAGTGAATGTTGTCAGTGAGTGAATGTTGTCAGTGAGTGAATGTTGTCAGTGAATGTTGTCAGTGAGTGAATGTTGTCAGTGAATGTTGTCAGTGAGTGAATGTTGTCAGTGAATGTTGTCAGTGAATGTTGTCAGTGAGTGAATGTTGTCAGTGAATGTTGTCAGTGAGTGAATGTTTTCAGAGAGTGAATGTTGTCAGTGAGTGGATGTTGTCAGAGAGTGAATGTTGTCAGTGAATGTTGTCAGTGAGTGAATGTTGTCAGTGAATGTTGTCAGTGAGTGAATGTTGTCAGTGAGTGAATGTTGTCAGGGAGTGAATGTTGTCAGTGAATGTTGTCAGTGAGCGAATGTTGTCAGTGAATGTTGTCAGTGAGTGAATGTTGTAAGTGAATGTTGTCAGTGAGTGAATGTTGTCAGTGAATGTTGTCAGTGAGTGAATGTTGTCAGGGAGTGAATGTTGTCAGTGAATGTTGTCAGTGAGCGAATGTTGTCAGTGAATGTTGTCAGTGAGTGAATGTTGTAAGTGAATGTTGTCAGTGAGTGAATGTTGTCAGTGAATGTTGTAAGTGAGTGAATGTTGTCAGTGAGTGAATGTTGTCAGTGAATGTTGTCAGTGAGTGAATGTTGTCAGTGAATGTTGTCAGTGAGTGACTGTTGTCAGTGAATGTTGTCAGTGAATGTTGTCAGTGAGTGAATGTTGTCAGTGAATGTTGTCAGTGAGTGAATGTTGTCAGAGAGTGAATGTTGTCAGTGAATGTTGTCAGTGAGCGAATGTTGTCAGTGAATGTTGTCAGTGAGTGAATGTTGTCAGAAAATGTTGTCAGTGAGTGAATGTTGTCAGTGAGTGAATGTTGTCAGTGAATGTTGTCAGTGAGTGAATATTGTCAGTGAATGTTGTCAGTGAATGTTGTCAGTGAGTGAATGTTGTCAGAGAGTGAATGTTGTCAGTGAGTGAATGTTGTCAGTGAATGTTGTCAGTGAGTGAATGTTGTCAGTGAATGTTGTCAGTGAGTGAATTTTGTCAGTGAGTGAATGTTGTCAGTGAATGTTGTCAGTGAGTGAATGTTGTCAGTGAATGTTGTCAGTGAGTGAATGTTGTCAGTGAATGTTGTCAGTGAGTGAATGTTGTCAGTGAGTGAATGTTGTCAGAGAGTGAATGTTGTCAGTGAATGTTGTCAGTGAGCGAATGTTGTCAGTGAATGTTGTCAGTGAGTGAATGTTGTCAGTGAATGTTGTCAGTGAGTGAATGTTGTCAGTGAATGTTGTCAGTGAGTGAATGTTGTCAGTGAGTGAATGTTGTCAGGGAGTGAATGTTGTCAGTGAATGTTGTCAGTGAGCGAATGTTGTCAGTGAATGTTGTCAGTGAGTGAATGTTGTCAGTGAATGTTGTCAGTGAGTGAATGTTGTCAGTGAGTGAATGTTGTCAGTGAATGTTGTCAGTGAGTGAATGTTGTCAGTGAATGTTGTCAGTGAGTGAATGTTGTCAGTGAATGTTGTCAGTGAGTGAATGTTGTCAGTGAATGTTGTCAGTGAGTGAATGTTGTCAGTGAGTGAATGTTGTCAGTGAATGTTGTCAGTGAGTGAATGTTGTCAGTGAATGTTGTCAGTGAATGTTGTCAGTGAGTGAATGTTGTCAGGGAGTGAATGTTGTCAGTGAATGTTGTCAGTGAGTGAATGTTGTCAGTGAATGTTGTCAGTGAGTGAATGTTGTCAGTGAGTGAATGTTGTCAGAGAGTGAATGTTGTCAGTGAGCGAATGTTGTCAGTGAATGTTGTCAGTGAGTGAATGTTGTCAGTGAATGTTGTCAGTGAGTGAATGTTGTCAGTGAGTGAATGTTGTCAGTGAGTGAATGTTGTCAGTGAATGTTGTCAGTGAATGTTGTCAGTGAGTGAATGTTGTCAGTGAATGTTGTCAGTGAGTGAATGTTTTCAGAGAGTGAATGTTGTCAGTGAATGTTGTCAGTGAGCGAATGTTGTCAGTGAATGTTGTCAGTGAGTGAATGTTGTCAGTGAGTGAATGTTGTCAGTGAATGTTGTCAGTGAGTGAATGTTGTCAGTGAGGGAATGTTGTCAGTGAATGTTGTCAGTGAGTGAATGTTGTCAGTGAATGTTGTCAGTGAGTGAATGTTGTCAGAGAGTGAATGTTGTCAGTGAATGTTGTCAGTGAGCGAATGTTGTCAGTGAATGTTGTCAGTGAGTGAATGTTGTCAGTGAATGTTGTCAGTGAGTGAATGTTGTCAGTGAATGTTGTCAGTGAGTGAATGTTGTCAGTGAGTGAATGTTGTCAGTGAATGTTGTCAGTGAGTGAATGTTGTCAGTGAATGTTGTCAGTGAGTGAATGTTGTCAGTGAATGTTGTCAGTGAATGTTGTCAGTGAATGTTGTCAGTGAGTGAATGTTGTCAGAGAGTGAATGTTGTCAGTGAGCGAATGTTGTCAGTGAATGTTGACAGTGAGTGAATGTTGTCAGAAAATGTTGTCAGTGAGTGAATGTTGTCAGTGAATGTTGTCAGTGAGTGAATGTTGTCAGTGAATGTTGTCAGTGAATGTTGTCAGTGAGTGAATGTTGTCAGTGAGTGAATGTTGTCAGTGAATGTTGTCAGTGAGTGAATGTTGTCAGTGAGTGAATGTTGTCAGTGTGTGAATGTTGTCAGTGAATGTTGTCAGTGAGTGAATGTTGTCAGTGAATGTTGTCAGTGAGTGAATGTTGTCAGTGAGTGAATGTTGTCAGAGAGTGAATGTTGTCAGTGAATGTTGTCAGTGAGTGAATGTTGTCAGTGAATGTTGTCAGTGAGTGAATGTTGTCAGTGAATGTTGTCAGTGAGTGAATGTTGTCAGTGAATGTTGTCAGTGAGTGAATGTTGTCAGAGAGTGAATGTTGTCAGTGAATGTTGTCAGTGAGCGAATGTTGTCAGTGAATGTTGTCAGTGAGTGAATGTTGTCAGTGAATGTTGTCAGTGAGTGAATGTTGTCAGTGAATGTTGTCAGTGAGTGAATGTTGTCAGTGAATGTTGTCAGTGAGTGAATGTTGTCAGTGAATGTTGTCAGTGAGTGAATGTTGTCAGTGAGTGAATGTTGTCAGTGAATGTTGTCAGTGAGTGAATGTTGTCAGTGAATGTTGTCAGTGAGTGAATGTTGTCAGTGAGTGAATGTTGTCAGTGAATGTTGACAGTGAGTGAATGTTGTCTGTGAATGTTGTCAGTGAGTGAATGTTGTCAGTGAATGTTGTCAGTGAGTGAATGTTGTCAGTGAGTGAATGTTGTCAGGGAGTGAATGTTGTCAGTGAATGTTGTCAGTGAGCGAATGTTGTCAGTGAATGTTGTCAGTGAGTGAATGTTGTCAGTGAATGTTGTCAGTGAGTGAATGTTGTCAGTGAATGTTGTCAGAGAGTGAATGTTGTCAGTGAATGTTGTCAGTGAATGTTGTCAGTCAGTGAATGTTGTCAGAGAGTGAATGTTGTCAGTGAGTGAATGTTGTCAGTGAATGTTGTCAGTGAGTGAATGTTGTCAGTGAATGTTGTCAGTGAGTGAATGTTGTCAGTGAATGTTGTCAGTGAGCGAATGTTGTCAGTGAATGTTGTCAGTGAGCGAATGTTGTCAGTGAATGTTGTCAGAGAGTGAATGTTGTCAGTGAATGTTGTCAGTGAGTGAATGTTGTCAGTGAATGTTGTCAGTGAATGTTGTCAGTCAGTGAATGTTGTCAGAGAGTGAATGTTGTCAGTGAGTGAATGTTGTCAGTGAGTGAATGTTGTCAGTGAATGTTGTCAGTGAGTGAATGTTGTCAGTGAATGTTGTCAGTGAGTGAATGTTGTCAGTGAATGTTGTCAGAGAGTGAATGTTGTCAGTGAATGTTGTCAGTGAATGTTGTCAGTGAATGTTGTCAGAGAGTGAATGTTGTCAGTGAATGTTGATAGTGAGTGAATGTTGTCAGTGAATGTTGTCAGTGAGTGAATGTTGTCAGTGAATGTTGTCAGTGAGTGAATGTTGTCAGTGAATGTTGTCAGTGAATGTTGTCAGTGGGTGAATGTCAGAGAGTGAATGTTGTCAGTGAGTGAATGTTGTCAGTGAATGTTGTCAGTGAGTGAATGTTGTCAGTGAGTGAATGTTGTCAGAGAGTGAATGTTGTCAGAGAGTGAATGTTGTCAGTGAATGTTGTCAGTGAATGTTGTCAGTGAGTGAATGTTGTCAGTGAATGTTGTCAGTGAATGTTGTCAGTGAGTGAATGTTGTCAGTGAATGTTGTCAGTGAGTGAATGTTGTCAGTGAATGTTGTCAGTGAGTGAATGTTGTCAGTGAATGTTGTCAGTGAGTGAATGTTGTCAGTGAGTGAATGTTGTCAGTGAATGTTGTCAGTGAGCGAATGTTGTCAGTGGATGTTGTCAGTGAGTGAATGTTGTCAGAAAATGTTGTCAGTGAGTGAATGTTGTCAGTGAATGTTGTCAGTGAGTGAATGTTGTCAGTGAGTGAATGTTGTCAGTGAATGTTGTCAGTGAGTGAATGTTGTCAGTGAGTGAATGTTGTCAGAGAGTGAATGTTGTCAGTGAATGTTGTCAGTGAGTGAATGTTGTCAGTGAATGTTGTCAGTGAGTGAATGTTGTCAGTGAATGTTGTCAGTGAGCGAATGTTGTCAGTGAATGTTGTCAGTGAGTGAATGTTGTCAGTGAATGTTGTCAGTGAGTGAATGTTGTCAGTGAATGTTGTCAGAGAGTGAATGTTGTCAGTGAATGTTGTCAGTGAGTGAATGTTGTCAGTGAATGTTGTCAGTGAGTGAATGTTGTCAGAGAGTGAATGTTGTCAGTGAATGTTGTCAGTGAGCGAATGATGTCAGTGAATGTTGTCAGTGAGTGAATGTTGTCAGTGAATGTTGTCAGTGAGTGAATGTTGTCAGTGAATGTTGTCAGTGAGCGAATGTTGTCAGTGAATGTTGTCAGTGAGTGAATGTTGTCAGTGAATGTTGTCAGTGAGTGAATGTTGTCAGTGAATGTTGTCAGTGAGTGAATGTTGTCAGTGAATGTTGTCAGTGAGTGAATGTTGTCAGTGAGTGAATGTTGTCAGTGAATGTTGTCAGTGAGTGAATGTTGTCAGTGAATGTTGTCAGTGAGTGAATGTTGTCAGTGAGTGAATGTTGTCAGTGAATGTTGACAGTGAGTGAATGTTGTCTGTGAATGTTGTCAGTGAGTGAATGTTGTCAGTGAATGTTGTCAGTGAGTGAATGTTGTCAGTGAGTGAATGTTGTCAGGGAGTGAATGTTGTCAGTGAATGTTGTCAGTGAGCGAATGTTGTCAGTGAATGTTGTCAGTGAGTGAATGTTGTCAGTGAATGTTGTCAGTGAGTGAATGTTGTCAGTGAATGTTGTCAGAGAGTGAATGTTGTCAGTGAATGTTGTCAGTGAGTGAATGTTGTCAGTGAATGTTGTCAGTGAATGTTGTCAGTCAGTGAATGTTGTCAGAGAGTGAATGTTGTCAGTGAGTGAATGTTGTCAGTGAATGTTGTCAGTGAGTGAATGTTGTCAGTGAATGTTGTCAGTGAGTGAATGTTGTCAGAGAGTGAATGTTGTCAGTGAATGTTGTCAGTGAGCGAATGTTGTCAGTGAATGTTGTCAGTGAATGTTGTCAGAGACTGAATGTTGTCAGTGAATGTTGATAGTGAGTGAATGTTGTCAGTGAATGTTGTCAGTGAGTGAATGTTGTCAGTGAATGTTGTCAGTGAGTGAATGTCAGAGAGTGAATGTTGTCAGTGAGTGAATGTTGTCAGTGAATGTTGTCAGTGAGTGAATGTTGTCAGAGAGTGAATGTTGTCAGTAGAGATGAGCGAATCGAAGCATCCGAAGTGGAATTCGAGTCGAATATCGGAAAAATTTCGATTCGTGCCGAATCCGAAAAACAGCCTAATTCGGACGCGCGAATCGAAATTTTTCCGAAAATGGCGGCTGACATGTGCGGCGACGGAGCGGGGATGTCGGGGAAGGCGCGCAGACAAGGCGCGCTGCCCCATAATGCATTCCTCAACGACATGTGATCGCATCAGCCAATCAGCAGCCAGCCAGCCAGCACTGTGTAATGGTCGAGGTATATATAGCGGCCATTTTGGAAATCTTCATTTGCCTGCAGTCATTGAACAGAGGCAGACCGCTCTGTACTAGGGACAGGGACAGAGTTAGGGCCACAGAAACGAGAATTGGGGACAGAGAGAAGTTACTTAGGGACAGAGAACCATTACTCAGGGACACAGACTTGTTAATGAGGGCCACAGAATCGTTATTTAGGGACAAAGAAACGCTAGTTAGGGCCACAGAATTCATACTCAGGGACAGACAGAATTGTTACTCAGTGCCAGAGAATTGTTACTTAGGGCCACAGAAACGTTATTAGGGCCACAGAATTTTTACTCAGGGACAGACAGAATTGTTACTGAGTGCCAGAGAATTGTTACTCAGGGACAGACAGAATTGTTACTGAGTGCCAGAGAATTCTTAGGGCCACAGAATTCATTCTCAGGGACAGACAGAATTGTTACTCAGGGACAGACAGAATTGTTACTGAGTGCCAGAGAATTGTTACTCAGGGACAGACAGAATTGTTACTGAGTGCCAGAGAATTGTTACTCAGGGACAGACAGAATTGTTACTGAGTGCCAGAGAATTGTTACTCAGGGACAGACAGAATTGTTACTGAGTGCCAGAGAATTGTTACTCAGGGACAGACAGAATTGTTACTGAGTGCCAGAGAATTGTTACTCGCACAGACACAAAATTGTTACTTGCACAGACACAGAATTGTTACTCGCACAGACACAGAATTGTTACTCAGGGCCACAGAATTCATACTCAGGGATAGACAGAATTGTTACTGAGTGCCAGAGAATTGTTACTCAGGGACAGACAGAATTGTTACTGAGTGCCAGAGAATTGTTACTCAGGGACAGACAGAATTGTTACTGAGTGCCAGAGAATTGTTACTCGCACAGACACAAAATTGTTACTTGCACAGACACAGAATTGTTACTCGCACAGACACAGAATTGTTACTCAGGGCCACAGAATTCATACTCAGGGACAGACAGAATTGTTACTGAGTGCCAGAGAATTGTTACTCAGGGACAGACAGAATTGTTACTGAGTGCCAGAGAATTGTTACTCAGGGACAGACAGAATTGTTACTGAGTGCCAGAGAATTGTTACTCGCACAGACACAAAATTGTTACTTGCACAGACACAGAATTGTTACTCGCACAGACACAGAATTGTTACTCAGGGCCACAGAATTCATACTCAGGGACAGACAGAATTGTTACTGAGTGCCAGAGAATTGTTACTCAGGGACAGACAGAATTGTTACTGAGTGCCAGAGAATTGTTACTCAGGGACAGACAGAATTGTTACTGAGTGCCAGAGAATTGTTACTCAGGGACAGACAGAATTGTTACTGAGTGCCAGAGAATTGTTACTCAGGGACAGACAGAATTGTTACTGAGTGCCAGAGAATTGTTACTCGCACAGACACAAAATTGTTACTTGCACAGACACAGAATTGTTACTCGCACAGACACAGAATTGTTACTCAGGGCCACAGAATTCATACTCAGGGACAGACAGAATTGTTACTGAGTGCCAGAGAATTGTTACTCAGGGACAGACAGAATTGTTACTGAGTGCCAGAGAATTGTTACTCAGGGACAGACAGAATTGTTACTGAGTGCCAGAGAATTGTTACTCAGGGACAGACAGAATTGTTACTGAGTGCCAGAGAATTGTTACTCAGGGACAGACAGAATTGTTACTGAGTGCCAGAGAATTGTTACTCGCACAGACACAAAATTGTTACTTGCACAGACACAGAATTGTTACTCGCACAGACACAGAATTGTTACTCAGGGCCACAGAATTCATACTCAGGGACAGACAGAATTGTTACTGAGTGCCAGAGAATTGTTACTCAGGGACAGACAGAATTGTTACTGAGTGCCAGAGAATTGTTACTCAGGGACAGACAGAATTGTTACTGAGTGCCAGAGATTTGTTACTCGCACAGACACAAAATTGTTACTTGCACAGACACAGAATTGTTACTCGCACAGACACAGAATTGTTACTCAGGGCCACAGAATTCATACTCAGGGACAGACAGAATTGTTACTGAGTGCCAGAGAATTGTTACTCAGGGACAGACAGAATTGTTACTGAGTGCCAGAGAATTGTTACTCAGGGACAGACAGAATTGTTACTGAGTGCCAGAGAATTGTTACTCGCACAGACACAAAATTGTTACTTGCACAGACACAGAATTGTTACTCGCACAGACACAGAATTGTTACTCAGGGCCACAGAATTCATACTCAGGGATAGACAGAATTGTTACTGAGTGCCAGAGAATTGTTACTCAGGGACAGACAGAATTGTTACTGAGTGCCAGAGAATTGTTACTCAGGGACAGACAGAATTGTTACTGAGTGCCAGAGAATTGTTACTCGCACAGACACAAAATTGTTACTTGCACAGACACAGAATTGTTACTCGCACAGACACAGAATTGTTACTCAGGGCCACAGAATTCATACTCAGGGACAGACAGAATTGTTACTGAGTGCCAGAGAATTGTTACTCAGGGACAGACAGAATTGTTACTGAGTGCCAGAGAATTGTTACTCGCACAGACACAAAATTGTTACTTGCACAGACACAGAATTGTTACTCGCACAGACACAGAATTGTTACTCAGGGCCACAGAATTCATACTCAGGGACAGACAGAATTGTTACTGAGTGCCAGAGAATTGTTACTCAGGGACAGACAGAATTGTTACTGAGTGCCAGAGAATTGTTACTCAGGGACAGACAGAATTGTTACTGAGTGCCAGAGATTTGTTACTCGCACAGACACAAAATTGTTACTTGCACAGACACAGAATTGTTACTCGCACAGACACAGAATTGTTACTCAGGGCCACAGAATTCATACTCAGGGACAGACAGAATTGTTACTGAGTGCCAGAGAATTGTTACTCAGGGACAGACAGAATTGTTACTGAGTGCCAGAGAATTGTTACTCAGGGACAGACAGAATTGTTACTGAGTGCCAGAGATTTGTTACTCGCACAGACACAAAATTGTTACTTGCACAGACACAGAATTGTTACTCGCACAGACACAGAATTGTTACTCAGGGCCACAGAATTCATACTCAGGGACAGACAGAATTGTTACTGAGTGCCAGAGAATTGTTACTCAGGGACAGACAGAATTGTTACTGAGTGCCAGAGAATTGTTACTCGCACAGACACAAAATTGTTACTTGCACAGACACAGAATTGTTACTCGCACAGACACAGAATTGTTACTCAGGGCCACAGAATTCATACTCAGGGACAGACAGAATTGTTACTGAGTGCCAGAGAATTGTTACTCAGGGACAGACAGAATTGTTACTGAGTGCCAGAGAATTGTTACTCAGGGACAGACAGAATTGTTACTGAGTGCCAGAGATTTGTTACTCGCACAGACACAAAATTGTTACTTGCACAGACACAGAATTGTTACTCGCACAGACACAGAATTGTTACTCAGGGCCACAGAATTCATACTCAGGGACAGACAGAATTGTTACTGAGTGCCAGAGAATTGTTACTCAGGGACACCTAATCGTTGAATTAAATAGTATGTCAGACAACATGCAGAGGAGTGGCAGAGGAGGCAATGTTTTAGGAGCGAGCAGACGTGGCAGCAGAGGAAGGGGTCGAGGCAGCAGTATTCGCAGCCAGAGGCCAGTGCTCCCGGTGTCATCCAGCGGTCGTGTCTCCACCGACAACCCTGCCGTCATTGATTGGTTGGCTCGGTCGTCTTCCTCTTCCCAGGTCACCTCTGACACCTACAGCCAACGGTCGGTGGGTACGTCAGACACAACCGTTAGTTGGCATGGCCCGGGACCAAGCCCACTGAAATCACGTGTCCTCTACCTGCCCCTGTCCTTTGCTGTTCCCTCACCAAGCGAAGTATCGCATGCTGTGGGCTCAGCCCCACTGTACAGTGAGGAAGAGCTAACAGAGGGCGGTCAGGAACGGGGGGAGACATCGGCCTTTTCAGCAGCCAAGCGAACAAGTACTGGCGAGGAGAGTGGCTCGGTAGCCGGTCTAGAGACAGGTCTGTCTCCTGACCCAGACGCAGCCGAGGGGGCTAGTAGTGAGGCGGAGACCCTACTTGATGATGAGGAGGTTGATCGCACTTGGCAGCCTCGTCGTCATCAGGCAATTTCTTCCGCATCATCAGGAGAAGAGGGTGGCAGCTTGGCAGCGAGCAAAACAGTCGGTGGGTTGCCCAGGAGACAGCAGCAGGGTCGCATCAGTGTCAGTGGAGCCAAACGTCCACGGAGTAGAGCACCAGCTCCACTGCAGCCTACCACCACGGCCAGTAGTGGTGCCGTTGCGCACGGAGGAAGTAGCAGTCAGCCAGTGAAGAGTAGCGGGGGCAAAGTTTCCTACTCGGTGGTGTGGCAATTTTTCCTCAAGCCGCCCGAGGAAGTAAACGTAGCCGTATGTCGACTATGTGGCCAGAAATGCAAGCGTGGCCAGGGGGCCCATGTTGGGACTACAGCGTTGCGTCAGCATATGCAGCGTCACCATTCGGTGGCCTGGGAAAACCGTGATAAACATACGGCGGTTCTGCCTGCCCCAGCCCCCGCTCCATCACCCGCTCCGTTACTTGCTCCGTCACCCGACGTCGTCAATCGCCCTCTATCAGCCAGTCAAGGCTCCAACACCTCTGCTGAGGGGAGTTGTCGCTCATTGGCATCTTCCGCTCGTTCAGATGCTCCTTCTCCTGCTACTCCTCTTCTCGGATTCCGTCAGCAGTCTTTCTTGGAATCCGTTTCCAAGAGACAACAGTTTGCGAGCACGCACCCGGCGGTGCAAAAGCTGAACGTCCTCCTGTCCAAGTTGCTGGTGCTGCAGTCCCTCCCTTTCCAACTGGTGGACTCAGCACCTTTCCGAGAAATGATGGCTTGTGCCGCGCCGCGGTGGAGAGTGCCAAGCCGTCATTTCTTTGCCCAAAAGGCAGTGCCAGCCCTGCATTCACATGTAGAAGAGATGGTGGGCCAGTCTTTGAGCATGTCGGTCTCTGCCAAAGTGCACGGCAGCGCCGACGTGTGGAGCTGTAACTACGGTCAGGGACAGTACATGTCATTTACGGCCCACTGGGTGAACGTGGTGCCGGCACAGCCGCACCAGCAACTTGGACAGGTCACGACGCTTTTGCCTCCACGTTTGCACGTCCTTGGTCCAGCAAGCATGTCCGCCTCTACCACCTCTTTTTCCGCCGTGTCCTCAGCCGCCACCCCCGTGCCAAGTCCCATTACCCGACCGGCATATCACATGTGCAGGGCGCAACGGTGTCACGCTGTGCTGCACCTGGTATGCCTTGGCGAACGTAGTCACACAGGGGAGGAACTGCTGAGTGTAATGAACAGAGAAATCGACAGATGGCTGTCTCCGCGCAAACTAAAAATCGGAACCATGTTGACTGACAACGGAAAGAACATGGTGTCTGCTCTGCGTCAAGGAAGGTTGTGCCATGCGCCATGCATGGCTCACGTGTTCAATCTGGTTGTCAAGCGGTTCCTAAAATCCACCATCCCACTGCAAGACATCCTTAAAATGTCACGTAAACTGTGCATGCATTTCAGCCATTCCTACACCGCAAAGAACACCCTCATTGAGCTGCAGCGGCAGAACGGAATTCCACAGCATCGCCTGATCTGCGACGTTGCAACAAGGTGGAATTCAACCCTACACATGTTAGACCGCCTTTACGAGCAGCGAAAGGCCATCACCGATTTCCTGATGTTACAAGCGGATAAAGGTACTCCCCTGTGTAACTTAGATGTCAGCCATTGGCAGCTCATGCGTGACACCTGCCGCTTGCTCAGGCCCTTTGAGGAGGCCACGCTATTCGTGAGTCGGCAGGACTATGGGATGAACGACGTCATTCCTCTGTTGCACGTCCTGGAACAAATGCTGTTAACAATGGCTGGTCAGGGTGCGGTAGACGTGGCGCACAGATCTCAACGCCACATGACCCCTGTGGGGGCAGGACAGGAAGAAGAGGAGGAGGTAGAGGAGGACATTTGTGCTCAGGAATTATTGAGTGAAATGGGTGGTTTTTCCACTCAGCGGACAGGAGTGGAGGAGCAGGAGCATCTGGTAGAGGAGGAGGAGGAGGAGACAGAGGACCCAGACGCACCGTGGCAGTATGCTGTGGAGATGGAGGCAGGGAGTCCCTCGCATTCCTTGGCACAAATGGCCCATAGCATGCTCGGTTGCTTGCGTAGCGACAGCCGAATAATAACCATCAGACAGAGGGATGACTTTTGGCTGTCCACCTTGTTGGACCCTCGCTACCGGTCCAAAATGGTGGCCTTTTTCACACCTGCTGAGAGGGAGGCCAAAATTACGTACTATAAAAACCACCTATGTAGTCAGTTGGTCTCTGCCTTTGTGCGCCAACGTCCATCCTCAGACACTGTGGGCCCTGTGCGCTCGCGTTCCGCTGGCATGGCAGCAGGGGAGGGGTGGGGTGGTAGGAGCAGTGGCAGCTCCACCAGCAGCGGCTGCCTCAGTCTGCAGTCGATGATGAGTAGCTTTCTTCACCAGCGCAGTGAGGAAACTACTAACCAGCCGCAGCAGCAGCAGCAGCATCAGGTGGACCTGGAGCAGGAGCTCAAACAACAGGCTTGGGCCTACTTGGACAGCACCCTGCCAACCGAGGTAGACAATCCCCTTGACTACTGGGCAACGAAACTTGACCTTTGGCCCCAACTAGCTGAATTTGCCCTTGAAAGGCTGTCATGCCCGGCCAGTAGCGTGGCATCGGAGCGCGTGTTTAGTGCGGCAGGAGGTATTGTAACTCCGCGGAGGACACGACTGTCCACCCAAAGTGTGGAGAGACTCACTTTTGTGAAAATGAATCAGGCGTGGATTAGTCTGGATTTCAAACCACCAGTTCCTGACACAACTGACTAAATCCGCCATGAATCATGCCTCAAACATGTGCCACTTTCAGGTCTCCTCACACTGCTGGTGTGTTTAATTTTTTGACATAGGGTGCTGGCAGATTACGGGCCTCCTATAGCTGCTGCCAGGCCCCTAATCTGCCATAGGCCCCTATATACCGCCTCCTCATGCTGCTGCCAAGTCCAGAGTCTGTCATGGGTCCCTGTATGGCCTCCCATTGCTGCTGTCTCCATCGCCACACTCTGCTGCCATGTGCCACTTTCAGGTCTCTTCACACTGCTGGTGTGTTAAATTTTTTGACATAGGGTGCAGGCAGATTACGGGCCTCACATAGCTGCTGCCAGGCCCCTAATCTGCCATGGGCCCCTATATACCGCCTCCTCATGCTGCTGCCAAGTCTAGAGTCTGTCATGGGTCCCTGTACGGCCTCCCATTGCTGCTGTCTCCATCGCCACACTCTGCTGCCATGTGCCACTTTCAGGTCTCCTCACACTGCTGGTGTGTAGAATTTTTTGACATAGGGTGCTGGCAGATTATGGGCCTCCTATAGCTGCTGCCAGGCCCCTAATCTGCCATAGGCCCCTATATACCGCCTCCTCATGCTGCTGCCAGGTCCAGAGTCTCTCATGGGTCCCTGTACGGCCTCCCATTGCTGCTGTCTCCATCGCCACACTCTGCCATGTGCCACTTTCAGGTCTCCTCACACACTGCTGGTGTGTAGAATTTTTTGACATAGGGTGCTGGCAGATTATGGGCCTCACATAGCTGCTGCCAGGCCCCTAATCTGCCATGGGCCCCTATATACCGCCTCCTCATGCTGCTGCCAAGTCCAGAGTCTGTCATGGGTCCCTGTATGGCCTCCCATTGCTGCTGTCTCCATCGCCACACTCTGCTGCCATGTGCCACTTTCAGGTCTCTTCACACTGCTGGTGTGTTAAATTTTTTGACATAGGGTGCAGGCAGATTACGGGCCTCACATAGCTGCTGCCAGGCCCCTAATCTGCCATGGGCCCCTATATACCGCCTCCTCATGCTGCTGCCAAGTCCAGAGTCTCTCATGGGTCCCTGTACGGCCTCCCATTGCTGCTGTCTCCATCGCCACACTCTGCTGCCATGTGCCACTTTCAGGTCTCTTCACACTGCTGGTGTGTTAAATTTTTTGACATAGGGTGCAGGCAGATTACGGGCCTCACATAGCTGCTGCCAGGCCCCTAATCTGCCATGGGCCCCTATATACCGCCTCCTCATGCTGCTGCCAAGTCCAGAGTCTGTCATGGGTCCCTGTATGGCCTCCCATTGCTGCTGTCTCCATCGCCACACTCTGCTGCCATGTGCCACTTTCAGGTCTCTTCACACTGCTGGTGTGTTAAATTTTTTGACATAGGGTGCAGGCAGATTACGGGCCTCACATAGCTGCTGCCAGGCCCCTAATCTGCCATGGGCCCCTATATACCGCCTCCTCATGCTGCTGCCAAGTCCAGAGTCTCTCATGGGTCCCTGTACGGCCTCCCATTGCTGCTGTCTCCATCGCCACACTCTGCTGCCATGTGCCACTTTCAGGTCTCCTCACACTGCTGGTGTGTAGAATTTTTTGACATAGGGTGCTGGCAGATTATGGGCCTCCTATAGCTGCTGCCAGGCCCCTAATCTGCCATAGGCCCCTATATACCGCCTCCTCATGCTGCTGCCAGGTCCAGAGTCTCTCATGGGTCCCTGTACGGCCTCCCATTGCTGCTGTCTCCATCGCCACACTCTGCCATGTGCCACTTTCAGGTCTCCTCACACACTGCTGGTGTGTTACATTTTTTGACATAGGGTGCAGGCAGATTACGGGCCTCACATAGCTGCTGCCAGGCCCCTAATCTGCCATGGGCCCCTATATACCGCCTCCTCATGCTGCTGCCAAGTCCAGAGTCTGTCATGGGTCCCTGTATGGCCTCCCATTGCTGCTGTCTCCATCGCCACACTCTGCTGCCATGTGCCACTTTCAGGTCTCTTCACACTGCTGGTGTGTTAAATTTTTTGACATAGGGTGCAGGCAGATTACGGGCCTCACATAGCTGCTGCCAGGCCCCTAATCTGCCATGGGCCCCTATATACCGCCTCCTCATGCTGCTGCCAAGTCCAGAGTCTCTCATGGGTCCCTGTACGGCCTCCCATTGCTGCTGTCTCCATCGCCACACTCTGCTGCCATGTGCCACTTTCAGGTCTCTTCACACTGCTGGTGTGTTAAATTTTTTGACATAGGGTGCAGGCAGATTACGGGCCTCACATAGCTGCTGCCAGGCCCCTAATCTGCCATGGGCCCCTATATACCGCCTCCTCATGCTGCTGCCAAGTCCAGAGTCTGTCATGGGTCCCTGTATGGCCTCCCATTGCTGCTGTCTCCATCGCCACACTCTGCTGCCATGTGCCACTTTCAGGTCTCTTCACACTGCTGGTGTGTTAAATTTTTTGACATAGGGTGCAGGCAGATTACGGGCCTCACATAGCTGCTGCAAGGCCCCTAATCTGCCATGGGCCCCTATATACCGCCTCCTCATGCTGCTGCCAAGTCCAGAGTCTCTCATGGGTCCCTGTACGGCCTCCCATTGCTGCTGTCTCCATCGCCACACTCTGCTGCCATGTGCCACTTTCAGGTCTCTTCACACTGCTGGTGTGTTAAATTTTTTGACATAGGGTGCAGGCAGATTACGGGCCTCACATAGCTGCTGCCAGGCCCCTAATCTGCCATGGGCCCCTATATACCGCCTCCTCATGCTGCTGCCAAGTCCAGAGTCTGTCATGGGTCCCTGTATGGCCTCCCATTGCTGCTGTCTCCATCGCCACACTCTGCTGCCATGTGCCACTTTCAGGTCTCTTCACACTGCTGGTGTGTTAAATTTTTTGACATAGGGTGCAGGCAGATTACGGGCCTCACATAGCTGCTGCCAGGCCCCTAATCTGCCATGGGCCCCTATATACCGCCTCCTCATGCTGCTGCCAAGTCTAGAGTCTGTCATGGGTCCCTGTACGGCCTCCCATTGCTGCTGTCTCCATCGCCACACTCTGCTGCCATGTGCCACTTTCAGGTCTCCTCACACTGCTGGTGTGTAGAATTTTTTGACATAGGGTGCTGGCAGATTATGGGCCTCCTATAGCTGCTGCCAGGCCCCTAATCTGCCATGGGCCCCTATATACCGCCTCCTCATGCTGCTGCCAGGTCCAGAGTCTCTCATGGGTCCCTGTACGGCCTCCCATTGCTGCTGTCTCCATCGCCACACTCTGCCATGTGCCACTTTCAGGTCTCCTCACACACTGCTGGTGTGTAGAATTTTTTGACATAGGGTGCTGGCAGATTATGGGCCTCCTATAGCTGCTGCCAGGCCCCTAATCTGCCATAGGCCCCTATATACCGCTTCCTCATGCTGCTGCCAGGTCCAGAGTCTCTCATGGGTCCCTGTACGGCCTCCCATTGCTGCTGTCTCCATCGCCACACTCTGCCATGTGCCACTTTCAGGTCTCCTCACACACTGCTGGTGTGTTACATTTTTTGACATAGGGTGCAGGCAGATTACGGGCCTCACATAGCTGCTGCCAGGCCCCTAATCTGCCATGGGCCCCTATATACCGCCTCCTCATGCTGCTGCCAAGTCCAGAGTCTGTCATGGGTCCCTGTATGGCCTCCCATTGCTGCTGTCTCCATCGCCACACTCTGCTGCCATGTGCCACTTTCAGGTCTCTTCACACTGCTGGTGTGTTAAATTTTTTGACATAGGGTGCAGGCAGATTACGGGCCTCACATAGCTGCTGCCAGGCCCCTAATCTGCCATGGGCCCCTATATACCGCCTCCTCATGCTGCTGCCAAGTCCAGAGTCTCTCATGGGTCCCTGTACGGCCTCCCATTGCTGCTGTCTCCATCGCCACACTCTGCTGCCATGTGCCACTTTCAGGTCTCTTCACACTGCTGGTGTGTTAAATTTTTTGACATAGGGTGCAGGCAGATTACGGGCCTCACATAGCTGCTGCCAGGCCCCTAATCTGCCATGGGCCCCTATATACCGCCTCCTCATGCTGCTGCCAAGTCCAGAGTCTGTCATGGGTCCCTGTATGGCCTCCCATTGCTGCTGTCTCCATCGCCACACTCTGCTGCCATGTGCCACTTTCAGGTCTCTTCACACTGCTGGTGTGTTTAATTTTTTGACATAGGGTGCAGGCAGATTACGGGCCTCACATAGCTGCTGCCAGGCCCCTAATCTGCCATGGGCCCCTATATACCGCCTCCTCATGCTGCTGCCAAGTCCAGAGTCTCTCATGGGTCCCTGTACGGCCTCCCATTGCTGCTGTCTCCATCGCCACACTCTGCTGCCATGTGCCACTTTCAGGTCTCTTCACACTGCTGGTGTGTTAAATTTTTTGACATAGGGTGCAGGCAGATTACGGGCCTCACATAGCTGCTGCCAGGCCCCTAATCTGCCATGGGCCCCTATATACCGCCTCCTCATGCTGCTGCCAAGTCCAGAGTCTGTCATGGGTCCCTGTATGGCCTCCCATTGCTGCTGTCTCCATCGCCACACTCTGCTGCCATGTGCCACTTTCAGGTCTCTTCACACTGCTGGTGTGTTAAATTTTTTGACATAGGGTGCAGGCAGATTACGGGCCTCACATAGCTGCTGCCAGGCCCCTAATCTGCCATGGGCCCCTATATACCGCCTCCTCATGCTGCTGCCAAGTCCAGAGTCTCTCATGGGTCCCTGTACGGCCTCCCATTGCTGCTGTCTCCATCGCCACACTCTGCTGCCATGTGCCACTTTCAGGTCTCTTCACACTGCTGGTGTGTTAAATTTTTTGACATAGGGTGCAGGCAGATTACGGGCCTCACATAGCTGCTGCCAGACATGTAATCTGCCATGGGCCCCCGTACCGACTCCTCATGCTGTGACGTTGCAACAAGGTGGAATTCAACCCTACATATGTTAGACCGCCTTTACGAACAGCTAAAGGCCATCACAGATTTCCTGATGTTAAAAGCGGATAAAGGTACTCCCTGTGTAACTTAGATGTCAGCCATTGGCAGCTCATGTGTGACACCTGCGCTTGCTCAGGCCCTTTGAGGAGGCCACGCTATTCGTGAGTCGGCAGGACTATGGGATGAATGAGGTCAAATCGGCCATGGGCCCCCGTACCGCCTGTTCACGCTGATGCTGGTCCCACAGTGTGACCTGGGTCCCTGTACGGCCTTCCATTGCTTCCACTCTGCCATGTGCCACTTTGAAATCTCCTCACACTCCTGCGGTTGTCCATTTTGTCATAGGTTGCTGGCAGATTACAGGCCTTCCATAGGTGCCACCAAGCCCCATATCGGCCATGGGCCCCCGTACCGCCTGGTCACGCTGCTGCTGGGCCCATAGTGTGACCTGGGTCCCTGTACCGCCTCCCATTGCTCCCACTCTGCCATGTGCCACTTTCAGGTCTCCTCACGCTCCTGCTGGTTTCCATTTTGTCATAGGTTGCTGTATGGCCTCCCATTGCTGCTGCCTCCACCGCCACACTGTGGCTCCAAACACTGGTTTTGGCCCCGTGACTGGCCAAAGGAGTGAAGTGTGCAGTGATTCTAAGATCGACGGCACTCATCTGCATGTCATACTGACAGACAGTATTATTTCTCTTCCCCAGCAGACTCCAAGGGCATTTAAATTAAAGGTACAGTGTTCTGCACTAATATTAAGTCTCTCTGAAGCCTAGAAACACCCTTTTTTAAGTTAAATTCACAGCGAATTTATTCGACTCGAATCGAATATTGTCCACGAATTCGCCGAATCAGTCGAATCGAATTTTTCATTTCTTCGCTCATCTCTAGTTGTCAGTGAATGTTGTCAGTGAGTGAATGTTGTCAGTGAATGTTGTCAGTGAGTGAATGTTGTCAGGGAGTGAATGTTGTCAGTGAATGTTGTCAGTGAGCGAATGTTGTCAGTGAATGTTGTCAGTGAGTGAATGTTGTCAGTGAATGTTGTCAGTGAGTGAATGTTGTCAGTGAATGTTGTCAGTGAGTGAATGTTGTCAGTGAGTGAATGTTGTCAGTGAATGTTGTCAGAAAGTGAATGTTGTCAGTGAATGTTGTCAGTGAGTGAATGTTGTCAGTGAGTGAATGTTGTCAGTGAGGGAATGTTGTCAGTGAATGTTGTCAGTGAGTGAATGTTGTCAGTGAATGTTGTCAGTGAGTGAATGTTGTCAGTGAGTGAATGTTGTCAGTGAATGTTGTCAGTGAGCGAATGTTGTCAGTGAATGTTGTCAGAGAGTGAATGTTGTCAGTGAATGTTGTCAGTGAGTGAATGTTGTCAGTGAATGTTGTCAGTGAATGTTGTCAGTCAGTGAATGTTGTCAGAGAGTGAATGTTGTCAGTGAGTGAATGTTGTCAGTGAATGTTGTCAGTGAGTGAATGTTGTCAGTGAATGTTGTCAGTGAGTGAATGTTGTCAGAGAGTGAATGTTGTCAGTGAATGTTGTCAGTGAGCGAATGTTGTCAGTGAATGTTGTCAGTGAGTGAATGTTGTCAGTGAATGTTGTTAGTGAGTGAATGTTGTCAGTGAATGTTGTCAGTGAGTGAATGTTGTCAGTGAGGGAATGTTGTCAGAAAATGTTGTCAGTGAGTGAATGTTGTCAGTGAATGTTGTCAGTGAGTGAATGTTGTCAGTGAATGTTGTCAGTGAGTGAATGTTGTCAGTGAGTGAATGTTGTCAGTGAATGTTGTCAGTGAGTGAATGTTGTCAGTGAATGTTGTCAGTGAATGTTGTCAGTTAGTGAATGTTGTCAGAGAGTGAATGTTGTCAGTGAGTGAATGTTGTCAGTGAATGTTGTCAGTGAGTGAATGTTGTCAGTGAATGTTGTCAGTGAATGTTGTCAGTGAGTGAATGTTGTCAGTGAATGTTGTCAGTGAGTGAATGTTTTCAGAGAGTGAATGTTGTCAGTGAGTGAAAGTTGTCAGAGAGTGAATGTTGTCAGTGAATGTTGTCAGTGAGCGAATGTTGTCAGTGAATGTTGTCAGTGAGTGAATGTTGTCAGTGAATGTTGTCAGTGAGTGAATGTTGTCAGTGAATGTTGTCAGTGAGTGAATGTTGTCAGTGAGTGAATGTTGTCAGGGAGTGAATGTTGTCAGTGAATGTTGTCAGTGAGCGAATGTTGTCAGTGAATGTTGTAAGTGAATGTTGTCAGTGAGTGAATGTTGTCAGTGAATGTTGTAAGTGAGTGAATGTTGTCAGTGAATGTTGTCAGTGAGTGACTGTTGTCAGTGAATGTTGTCAATGAATGTTGTCAGTGAGTGAATGTTGTCAGTGAATGTTGTCAGTGAGTGAATGTTGTCAGAGAGTGAATGTTGTCAGTGAATGTTGTCAGTGAGCGAATGTTGTCAGTGAATGTTGTCAGTGAGTGAATGTTGTCAGAAAATGTTGTCAGTGAGTGAATGTTGTCAGTGAATGTTGTCAGTGAGTGAATGTTGTCAGTGAATGTTGTCAGTGAGTGAATGTTGTCAGTGAGTGAATGTTGTCAGTGAATGTTGTCAGTGAGTGAATGTTGTCAGTGAATGTTGTCAGTGAGTGAATGTTGTCAGTGAATGTTGTCAGTGAATGTTGTCAGTGAATGTTGTCAGTGAGTGAATGTTGTCAGAGAGTGAATGTTGTCAGTGAGTGAATGTTGTCAGTGAATGTTGTCAGTGAGTGAATGTTGTCAGTGAATGTTGTCAGTGAGTGAATGTTGTCAGTGAGTGAATGTTGTCAGTGAATGTTGTCAGTGAGTGAATGTTGTCAGTGAATGTTGTCAGTGAGTGAATGTTGTCAGTGAATGTTGTCAGTGAGTGAATGTTGTCAGTGAGTGAATGTTGTCAGAGAGTGAATGTTGTCAGTGAATGTTGTCAGTGAGCGAATGTTGTCAGTGAATGTTGTCAGTGAGTGAATGTTGTCAGTGAATGTTGTCAGTGAGTGAATGTTGTCAGTGAATGTTGTCAGTGAGTGAATGTTCTCAGTGAGTGAATGTTGTCAGTGAATGTTGTCAGTGAGCGAATGTTGTCAGTGAATGTTGTCAGAGAGTGAATGTTGTCAGTGAATGTTGTCAGTGAGTGAATGTTGTCAGTGAATGTTGTCAGTGAATGTTGTCAGTCAGTGAATGTTGTCAGAGAGTGAATGTTGTCAGTGAGTGAATGTTGTCAGTGAATGTTGTCAGTGAGTGAATGTTGTCAGTGAATGTTGTCAGTGAGTGAATGTTGTCAGAGAGTGAATGTTGTCAGTGAATGTTGTCAGTGAGCGAATGTTGTCAGTGAATGTTGTCAGTGAGTGAATGTTGTCAGTGAATGTTGTCAGTGAGTGAATGTTGTCAGTGAATGTTGTCAGTGAGTGAATGTTGTCAGTGAGGGAATGTTGTCAGAAAATGTTGTCAGTGAGTGAATGTTGTCAGTGAATGTTGTCAGTGAGTGAATGTTGTCAGTGAATGTTGTCAGTGAGTGAATGTTGTCAGTGAGTGAATGTTGTCAGTGAATGTTGTCAGTGAGTGAATGTTGTCAGTGAATGTTGTCAGTGAATGTTGTCAGTTAGTGAATGTTGTCAGAGAGTGAATGTTGTCAGTGAATGTTGTCAGTGAGTGAATGTTGTCAGTGAATGTTGTCAGTGAATGTTGTCAGTGAGTGAATGTTGTCAGTGAATGTTGTCAGTGAGTGAATGTTTTCAGAGAGTGAATGTTGTCAGTGAGTGAATGTTGTCAGAGAGTGAATGTTGTCAGTGAATGTTGTCAGTGAGCGAATGTTGTCAGTGAATGTTGTCAGTGAGTGAATGTTGTCAGTGAATGTTGTCAGTGAGTGAATGTTGTCAGTGAGTGAATGTTGTCAGTGAGTGAATGTTGTCAGTGAATGTTGTCAGTGAGTGAATGTTGTCAGTGAGTGAATGTTGTCAGTGAATGTTGTCAGTGAGTGAATGTTGTCAGTGAATGTTGTCAGTGAGTGAATGTTGTCAGTGAATGTTGTCAGTGAGTGAATGTTGTCAGTGAGTGAATGTTGTCAGAGAGTGAATGTTGTCAGTGAATGTTGTCAGTGAGCGAATGTTGTCAGTGAATGTTGTCAGTGAGTGAATGTTGTCAGTGAATGTTGTCAGTGAGTGAATGTTGTCAGTGAATGTTGTCAGTGAGTGAATGTTGTCAGTGAATGTTGTCAGTGAGTGAATGTTGTCAGTGAATGTTGTCAGTGAGTGAATGTTGTCAGTGAGTGAATGTTGTCAGTGAATGTTGTCAGTGAGTGAATGTTGTCAGTGAATGTTGTCAGTGAGTGAATGTTGTCAGTGAATGTTGTCAGTGAGTGAATGTTGTCAGTGAATGTTGTCAGTGAGTGAATGTTGTCAGTGAGTGAATGTTGTCAGTGAATGTTGTCAGTGAGTGAATGTTGTCAGTGAATGTTGTCAGTGAGTGAATGTTGTCAGTGAATGTTGTCAGTGAGTGAATGTTGTCAGGGAGTGAATGTTGTCAGTGAATGTTGTCAGTGAGTGAATGTTGTCAGTGAATGTTGTCAGTAGAGATGAGCGAAGAAATGAAAAATTCGATTCGACTGATTCGGCGAATTCGTGGACAATATTCGATTCGAGTCGAATAAATTCGCTGTGAATTTAACTTAAAAAAGGGTGTTTCTAGGCTTCAGAGAGACTTAATATTAGTGCAGAACACTGTACCTTTAATTTAAATGCCCTTGGAGTCTGCTGGGGAAGAGAAATAATACTGTCAGTCAGTATGACATGCAGATGAGTGCCGTCGATCTTAGAATCACCGCACACTTCACTCATTTGGGCAGTCACGGGGCCAAAACCAGAGTGTGGAGCCACAGTGTGGCGGTGGAGGCAGCAGCAATGGGAGGCCATACAGCACCCTATGACAAAAATGGAAACCACCAGCAGTGTGAGGAGACCTGAAAGTGGCACATGGCAGAGTGTGGCGATAGAGACAGCAGCAATGGGAGGCCGTACAGGGACCCATGACACACTCTGGACCTGGCAGCAGCATGAGGAGGCGGTACAGGGGCCCATGACAGATTACGGGCCTGGCAGCAGCATGAGGAGTCGGTACAGGGGCCCATGGCAGATTACGGGCCTGGCAGCAGCAATGGGAGGCCGTACAGGGACCCATGACACACTCTGGACCTGGCAGCAGCATGGGGAGGCGGTACAGGGGCCCATGACAGATTACGGGCCTGGCAGCAGCATGAGGAGTCGGTACGGGGGCCCATGACACACTCTGGACCTGGCAGCAGCATGAGGAGGCGGTACAGGGGCGCATGACAGATTACGAGCCTGGCAGCAGCAACTTGGACAGGAGGACGTTCAGCTTCTGCACCGTCGGGTGCGTGCTCGCAAACTGTTGTCTCTTGGAAACGGATTCCAAGAAAGACTGCTGACGGAATCCGTGAAGAGGAGTAGCAGGAGAAGGAGCATCTGAACGAGCGGAATATGCCAACAAGCGACAACAGTGGCCCATGACAGATTACGGGCCTGGCAGCAGCATGAGGAGTCGGTACGGGGGCCCATGGCAGATTACGGGCCTGGCAGCAGCTATGGGAGGCCCGTAATCTGCCAGCACCCTATGACAAAAAATGGAACCCACCAGCAGTGTGAGGAGACCTGAAAGTGGCACATGGCAGAGTGTGGCGATGGAGACAGCAGCAATGGGAGGCCGTACAGGGACCCATGAGAGACTCTGGACCTGGCAGCAGCATGAGGAGGCGGTATAGGGGCCCATGGCAGATTAGGGGCCTGGCAGCAGCTATGGGAGGCCCGTAATCTGCCAGCACCCTATGACAAAAAATGGAACACACCAGCAGTGTGAGGAGACCTGAAAGTGGCACATGGCAGAGTGTGGCGATGGAGGCAGCAGCAATGGGAGGCCGTACAGGGACCCATGAGAGACTCTGGACTTGGCAGCAGCATGAGGAGGCGGTATAGGGGCCCATGGCAGATTAGGGGCCTGGCAGCAGCTATGGGAGGCCCGTAATCTGCCAGCACCCTATGACAAAAAATGGAACACACCAGCAGTGTGAGGAGACCTGAAAGTGGCACATGTTTGGGGCATGATTCATGGCGGATTTAGTCAGTTGTGTCAGGAACTGGTGGTTTGAAATCCAGACTAATCCACGCCTGATTCATTTTCACAAACGTGAGTCTCTCCACACTTTGGGTGGACAGTCGTGTCCTCCGCGGAGTTGCAATACCTCCTGCCGCACTAAACACGCGCTCCGATGCCACGCTACTGGCCGGGCATGACAGCCTTTCAAGGGCAAATTCAGCTAGTTGGGGCCAAAGGTCAAGTTTCGTTGCCCAGTAGTCAAGGGGATTGTCTACCTCGGTTGGCAGGGTGCTGTCCAAGTAGGCCTAAGCCTGTTGTTTGAGGTCCTGCTCCAGGTCCACCTGATGCTGCTGCTGCTGCTGCGGCTGGTTAGTAGTTTCCTCACTGCGCTGGTGAAGAAAGCTACTCATCATCGACTGCAGACTGAGGCAGCCGCTGCTGGTGGAGCTGCCACTGCTCCTACCACCCCACCCCTCCCCTGCTGCCATGGCAGCGGAACACGAGCGCACAGGGCCCACAGTGTCTGAGGATGGACGTTGGCGCAGACAGGCAGAGACCAGCTGACTACATAGGTGTTTTTTATAGTACGTTATTTTGGCCTCCCTCTCAGCAGGTGTGAAAAAGGCCACCATTTTTGAACGGTAGCGAGGGTCCAACAAGGTGGACAGCCAAAAGTCATCCCTCTGTCTGATGGTTATTATTCGGCTGTCGCTACGCAAGCAACCGAGCATGCTATGGGCCATTTGTGCCAAGGAATGCGAGGGACTCCCTGCCTCCATCTCCACAGCATACTGCCACGGTGCGTCTAGGTCCTCTGTCTCCTCTTCCTCCTCCTCTACCAGATGCTCCTGCTCCTCCACTCCTGTCCGCTGAGTGGAAAAACCACCCATTTCACTCAATAATTCCTGAGCACCAATGTCCTCCTCTACCTCCTCCTCTTCTTCCAGTCCTGCCCCCACAGGGGCCATGTGGCGTTGAGATCTGTGCGCCACGTCTACCGCACCCTGACCAGCCATTGTTAACAGCATTTGTTCCAGGACGTGCAACAGAGGAATGACGTCGTTCATCCCATAGTCCTGCCGACTCACGAATAGCGTGGCCTCCTCAAAGGGCCTGAGCAAGCGCAGGTGTCACGCATGAGCTGCCAATGGCTGACATCTAAGTTACACAGGGAGTACCTTTATCTGCTTTTAACATCAGGAAATCTGTGATGGCCTTTTGCTGTTCGTAAAGGCGGTCTAACATATGTAGGGTTGAATTCCACCTTGTTGCAACGTCACAGCATGAGGAGTCGGTATAGGGGCCCATGGCAGATTAGGGGCCTGGCAGCAGTTATGGGAGGCCCATAATCTGCCAGCACCCTATGACAAAAAATGGAACACACCAGCAGTGTGAGGAGACCTGAAAGTGGCACATGGCAGAGTGTGGCGATGGAGACAGCAGCAATGGGAGGCCGTACAGGGACCCATGAGAGACTCTGGACCTGGCAGCAGCATGAGGAGGCGGTATATAGGGGCCTACGGCAGATTAGGGGCCTGGCAGCAGCTATAGGAGGCCCGTAATCTGCCAGCACCCTATGTCAAAAAATTCAACACACCAGCAGTGTGTGAGGAGACCTGAAAGTGGCACATGGCAGAGTGTGGCGATGGAGACAGCAGCAATGGGAGGCCGTACAGGGACCCATGACAGACTCTGGACTTGGCAGCAGCATGAGGAGGCGGTATATAGGGGCTTATGGCAGATTAGGGGCCTGGCAGCAGCTATAGGAGGCCCGTAATCTGCCAGCACCCTATGTCAAAAAATTCAACACACCAGCAGTGTGAGGAGACCTGAAAGTGGCACATGGCAGAGTGTGGCGATGGAGACAGCAGCAATGGGAGGCCGTACAGGGACCCATGACAGACTCTGAACTTGGCAGCAGCATGAGGAGGCGGTATATAGGGGCCCATGGCAGATTAGGGGCCTGGCAGCAGCTATAGGAGGCCCGTAATCTGCCAGCACCCTATGTCAAAAAATTCAACACACCAGCAGTGTGAGGAGACCTGAAAGTGGCACATGGCAGAGTGTGGCGATGGAGACAGCAGCAATGGGAGGCCGTACAGGGACCCATGACAGACTCTGGACTTGGCAGCAGCATGAGGAGGCGGTATATAGGGGCCCATGGCAGATTAGGGGCCTGGCAGCAGCTATGGGAGGCCCGTAATCTGCCAGCACCCTATGTCAAAAAATTCTACACACCAGCAGTGTGTGAGGAGACCTGAAAGTGGCACATGGCAGAGTGTGGCGATGGAGACAGCAGCAATGGGAGGCCGTACAGGGACCCATGACAGACTCTGGACTTGGCAGCAGCATGAGGAGGCGGTATATAGGGGCCCATGGCAGATTAGGGGCCTGGCAGCAGCTATGGGAGGCCCGTAATCTGCCAGCACCCTATGTCAAAAAATTCAACACACCAGCAGTGTGTGAGGAGACCTGAAAGTGGCACATGGCAGAGTGTGGCGATGGAGAAAGCAGCAATGGGAGGCCGTACAGGGACCCATGAGAGACTCTGGACCTGGCAGCAGCATGAGGAGGCGGTATATAGGGGCCTATGGCAGATTAGGGGCCTGGCAGCAGCTATGTGAGGCCCGTAATCTGCCTGCACCCTATGTCAAAAAATTAAACACACCAGCAGTGTGAAGAGACCTGAAAGTGGCACATGGCAGCAGAGTGTGGCGATGGAGACAGCAGCAATGGGAGGCCGTACAGGGACCATGACAGACTCTGGACTTGGCAGCAGCATGAGGAGGCGGTATATAGGGGCCCATGGCAGATTAGGGGCCTGGCAGCAGCTATGTGAGGCCCGTAATCTGCCTGCACCCTATGTCAAAAAATTTAACACACCAGCAGTGTGAAGAGACCTGAAAGTGGCACATGGCAGCAGAGTGTGGCGATGGAGACAGCAGCAATGGGAGGCCGTACAGGGACCCATGAGAGACTCTAGACTTGGCAGCAGCATGAGGAGGCGGTATATAGGGGCCCATGGCAGATTAGGGGCCTGGCAGCAGCTATGTGAGGCCCGTAATCTGCCTGCACCCTATGTCAAAAAATTAAACACACCAGCAGTGTGAAGAGACCTGAAAGTGGCACATGGCAGAGTGTGGCGATGGAGACAGCAGCAATGGGAGGCCGTACAGGGACCATGACAGACTCTGGACTTGGCAGCAGCATGAGGAGGCGGTATATAGGGGCCCATGGCAGATTAGGGGCCTGGCAGCAGCTATGTGAGGCCCGTAATCTGCCTGCACCCTATGTCAAAAAATTTAACACACCAGCAGTGTGAAGAGACCTGAAAGTGGCACATGGCAGCAGAGTGTGGCGATGGAGACAGCAGCAATGGGAGGCCGTACAGGGACCATGACAGACTCTGGACTTGGCAGCAGCATGAGGAGGCGGTATATAGGGGCCCATGGCAGATTAGGGGCCTGGCAGCAGCTATGTGAGGCCCGTAATCTGCCTGCACCCTATGTCAAAAAATTTAACACACCAGCAGTGTGAAGAGACCTGAAAGTGGCACATGGCAGCAGAGTGTGGCGATGGAGACAGCAGCAATGGGAGGCCGTACAGGGACCCATGAGAGACTCTAGACTTGGCAGCAGCATGAGGAGGCGGTATATAGGGGCCCATGGCAGATTAGGGGCCTGGCAGCAGCTATGTGAGGCCCGTAATCTGCCTGCACCCTATGTCAAAAAATTAAACACACCAGCAGTGTGAAGAGACCTGAAAGTGGCACATGGCAGCAGAGTGTGGCGATGGAGACAGCAGCAATGGGAGGCCGTACAGGGACCCATGAGAGACTCTAGACTTGGCAGCAGCATGAGGAGGCGGTATATAGGGGCCCATGGCAGATTAGGGGCCTGGCAGCAGCTATGTGAGGCCCGTAATCTGCCTGCACCCTATGTCAAAAAATTAAACACACCAGCAGTGTGAAGAGACCTGAAAGTGGCACATGGCAGCAGAGTGTGGCGATGGAGACAGCAGCAATGGGAGGCCGTACAGGGACCATGACAGACTCTGGACTTGGCAGCAGCATGAGGAGGCGGTATATAGGGGCCCATGGCAGATTAGGGGCCTGGCAGCAGCTATGTGAGGCCCGTAATCTGCCTGCACCCTATGTCAAAAAATTTAACACACCAGCAGTGTGAAGAGACCTGAAAGTGGCACATGGCAGCAGAGTGTGGCGATGGAGACAGCAGCAATGGGAGGCCGTACAGGGACCATGACAGACTCTGGACTTGGCAGCAGCATGAGGAGGCGGTATATAGGGGCCCATGGCAGATTAGGGGCCTGGCAGCAGCTATGTGAGGCCCGTAATCTGCCTGCACCCTATGTCAAAAAATTTAACACACCAGCAGTGTGAAGAGACCTGAAAGTGGCACATGGCAGCAGAGTGTGGCGATGGAGACAGCAGCAATGGGAGGCCGTACAGGGACCATGACAGACTCTGGACTTGGCAGCAGCATGAGGAGGCGGTATATAGGGGCCCATGGCAGATTAGGGGCCTGGCAGCAGCTATGTGAGGCCCGTAATCTGCCTGCACCCTATGTCAAAAAATTTAACACACCAGCAGTGTGAAGAGACCTGAAAGTGGCACATGGCAGCAGAGTGTGGCGATGGAGACAGCAGCAATGGGAGGCCGTACAGGGACCCATGAGAGACTCTAGACTTGGCAGCAGCATGAGGAGGCGGTATATAGGGGCCCATGGCAGATTAGGGGCCTGGCAGCAGCTATGTGAGGCCCGTAATCTGCCTGCACCCTATGTCAAAAAATTAAACACACCAGCAGTGTGAAGAGACCTGAAAGTGGCACATGGCAGCAGAGTGTGGCGATGGAGACAGCAGCAATGGGAGGCCGTACAGGGACCATGACAGACTCTGGACTTGGCAGCAGCATGAGGAGGCGGTATATAGGGGCCCATGGCAGATTAGGGGCCTGGCAGCAGCTATGGGAGGCCCGTAATCTGCCAGCACCCTATGTCAAAAAATTTAACACACCAGCAGTGTGAAGAGACCTGAAAGTGGCACATGGCATGAGAGACTCTGGACCTGGCAGCAGCAGGAGGAGGCGGTATAGGGGCCCATGGCTGATTAGGGGCCTGGCAGCAGCTATGTGAGGCCCGTTATCTTGCAGCACCCTATGTCAAAAAATTTAACACACCAGCAGTGTGAAGAGACCTGAAAGTGGCACATGGCAGCAGAGTGTGGCGATGGAGACAGCAGCAATGGGAGGCCGTACAGGGACCCATGAGAGACTCTGGACCTGGCAGCAGCAGGAGGAGGTGGTATATAGGGGCCCATGGCAGATTAGGGGCCTGGCAGCAGCTATGTGAGGCCCGTAATCTGCCTGCACCCTATGTCAAAAAATTTAACACACCAGCAGTGTGAAGAGACCTGAAAGTGGCACATGGCAGCAGAGTGTGGCGATGGAGACAGCAGCAATGGGAGGCCGTACAGGGACCCATGAGAGACTCTGGACCTGGCAGCAGCAGGAGGAGGTGGTATATAGGGGCCTATGGCAGATTAGGGGCCTGGCAGCAGCTATAGGAGGCCCGTAATCTGCCAGCACCCTATGTCAAAAAATTCAACACACCAGCAGTGTGAGGAGACCTGAAAGTGGCACATGTTTGAGGCATGATTCATGGCGGATTTAGTCAGTTGTGTCAGGAACTGGTGGTTTGAAATCCAGACTAATCCACGCCTGATTCATTTTCACAAACGTGAGTCTCTCCACACTTTGGGTGGACAGTCGTGTCCTCCGCGGAGTTACAATACCTCCTGCCGCACTAAACACGCGCTCCGATGCCACGCTACTGGCCGGGCATGACAGCCTTTCAAGGGCAAATTCAGCTAGTTGGGGCCAAAGGTCAAGTTTCGTTGCCCAGTAGTCAAGGGGATTGTCTACCTCGGTTGGCAGGGTGCTGTCCAAGTAGGCCCAAGCCTGTTGTTTGAGCTCCTGCTCCAGGTCCACCTGATGCTGCTGCTGCTGCTGCGGCTGGTTAGTAGTTTCCTCACTGCGCTGGTGAAGAAAGCTACTCATCATCGACTGCAGACTGAGGCAGCCGCTGCTGGTGGAGCTGCCACTGCTCCTACCACCCCACCCCTCCCCTGCTGCCATGCCAGCGGAACGCGAGCGCACAGGGCCCACAGTGTCTGAGGATGGACGATGGCGCACAAAGGCAGAGACCAACTGACTACATAGGTGGTTTTTATAGTACGTAATTTTGGCCTCCCTCTCAGCAGGTGTGAAAAAGGCCACCATTTTGGACCGGTAGCGAGGGTCCAACAAGGTGGACAGCCAAAAGTCATCCCTCTGTCTGATGGTTATTATTCGGCTGTCGCTACGCAAGCAACCGAGCATGCTATGGGCCATTTGTGCCAAGGAATGCGAGGGACTCCCTGCCTCCATCTCCACAGCATACTGCCACGGTGCGTCTGGGTCCTCTGTCTCCTCCTCCTCCTCCTCTACCAGATGCTCCTGCTCCTCCACTCCTGTCCGCTGAGTGGAAAAACCACCCATTTCACTCAATAATTCCTGAGCACAAATGTCCTCCTCTACCTCCTCCTCTTCTTCCTGTCCTGCCCCCACAGGGGTCATGTGGCGTTGAGATCTGTGCGCCACGTCTACCGCACCCTGACCAGCCATTGTTAACAGCATTTGTTCCAGGACGTGCAACAGAGGAATGACGTCGTTCATCCCATAGTCCTGCCGACTCACGAATAGCGTGGCCTCCTCAAAGGGCCTGAGCAAGCGGCAGGTGTCACGCATGAGCTGCCAATGGCTGACATCTAAGTTACACAGGGGAGTACCTTTATCCGCTTGTAACATCAGGAAATCGGTGATGGCCTTTCGCTGCTCGTAAAGGCGGTCTAACATGTGTAGGGTTGAATTCCACCTTGTTGCAACGTCGCAGATCAGGCGATGCTGTGGAATTCCGTTCTGCCGCTGCAGCTCAATGAGGGTGTTCTTTGCGGTGTAGGAATGGCTGAAATGCATGCACAGTTTACGTGACATTTTAAGGATGTCTTGCAGTGGGATGGTGGATTTTAGGAACCGCTTGACAACCAGATTGAACACGTGAGCCATGCATGGCGCATGGCACAACCTTCCTTGACGCAGAGCAGACACCATGTTCTTTCCGTTGTCAGTCAACATGGTTCCGATTTTTAGTTTGCGCGGAGACAGCCATCTGTCGATTTCTCTGTTCATTACACTCAGCAGTTCCTCCCCTGTGTGACTACGTTCGCCAAGGCATACCAGGTGCAGCACAGCGTGACACCGTTGCGCCCTGCACATGTGATATGCCGGTCGGGTAATGGGACTTGGCACGGGGGTGGCGGCTGAGGACACGGCGGAAAAAGAGGTGGTAGAGGCGGACATGCTTGCTGGACCAAGGACGTGCAAACGTGGAGGCAAAAGCGTCGTGACCTGTCCAAGTTGCTGGTGCGGCTGTGCCGGCACCACGTTCACCCAGTGGGCCGTAAATGACATGTACTGTCCCTGACCGTAGTTACAGCTCCACACGTCGGCGCTGCCGTGCACTTTGGCAGAGACCGACATGCTCAAAGACTGGCCCACCATCTCTTCTACATGTGAATGCAGGGCTGGCACTGCCTTTTGGGCAAAGAAATGACGGCTTGGCACTCTCCACCGCGGCGCGGCACAAGCCATCATTTCTCGGAAAGGTGCTGAGTCCACCAGTTGGAAAGGGAGGGACTGCAGCACCAGCAACTTGGACAGGAGGACGTTCAGCTTTTGCACCGCCGGGTGCGTGCTCGCAAACTGTTGTCTCTTGGAAACGGATTCCAAGAAAGACTGCTGACGGAATCCGAGAAGAGGAGTAGCAGGAGAAGGAGCATCTGAACGAGCGGAAGATGCCAATGAGCGACAACTCCCCTCAGCAGAGGTGTTGGAGCCTTGACTGGCTGATAGAGGGCGATTGACGACGTCGGGTGACGGAGCAAGTAACGGAGCGGGTGATGGAGCGGGGGCTGGGGCAGGCAGAACCGCCGTATGTTTATCACGGTTTTCCCAGGCCACCGAATGGTGACGCTGCATATGCTGACGCAACGCTGTAGTCCCAACATGGGCCCCCTGGCCACGCTTGCATTTCTGGCCACATAGTCGACATACGGCTACGTTTACTTCCTCGGGCGGCTTGAGGAAAAATTGCCACACCACCGAGTAGGAAACTTTGCCCCCGCTACTCTTCACTGGCTGACTGCTACTTCCTCCGTGCGCACCGGCACCACTACTGGCCGTGGTGGTAGGCTGCAGTGGAGCTGGTGCTCTACTCCGTGGACGTTTGGCTCCACTGACACTGATGCGACCCTGCTGCTGTCTCCTGGGCAACCCACCGACTGTTTTGCTCGCTGCCAAGCTGCCACCCTCTTCTCCTGATGATGCGGAAGAAATTGCCTGATGACGACGAGGCTGCCAAGTGCGATCAACCTCCTCATCATCAAGTAGGGTCTCCGCCTCACTACTAGCCCCCTCGGCTGCGTCTGGGTCAGGAGACAGACCTGTCTCTAGACCGGCTACCGAGCCACTCTCCTCGCCAGTACTTGTTCGCTTGGCTGCTGAAAAGGCCGATGTCTCCCCCCGTTCCTGACCGCCCTCTGTTAGCTCTTCCTCACTGTACAGTGGGGCTGAGCCCACAGCATGCGATACTTCGCTTGGTGAGGGAACAGCAAAGGACAGGGGCAGGTAGAGGACACGTGATTTCAGTGGGCTTGGTCCCGGGCCATGCCAACTAACGGTTGTGTCTGACGTACCCACCGACCGTTGGCTGTAGGTGTCAGAGGTGACCTGGGAAGAGGAAGACGACCGAGCCAACCAATCAATGACGGCAGGGTTGTCGGTGGAGACACGACCGCTGGATGACACCGGGAGCACTGGCCTCTGGCTGCGAATACTGCTGCCTCGACCCCTTCCTCTGCTGCCACGTCTGCTCGCTCCTAAAACATTGCCTCCTCTGCCACTCCTCTGCATGTTGTCTGACATACTATTTAATTCAACGATTAGGTGTCCCTGAGTAACAATTCTCTGGCACTCAGTAACAATTCTGTCTGTCCCTGAGTATGAATTCTGTGGCCCTGAGTAACAATTCTGTGTCTGTGCGAGTAACAATTCTGTGTCTGTGCGAGTAACAATTCTGTGTCTGTGCAAGTAACAATTTTGTGTCTGTGCGAGTAACAATTCTCTGGCACTCAGTAACAATTCTGTCTGTCCCTGAGTAACAATTCTCTGGCACTCAGTAACAATTCTGTCTGTCCCTGAGTAACAATTCTCTGGCACTCAGTAACAATTCTGTCTGTCCCTGAGTAACAATTCTCTGGCACTCAGTAACAATTCTGTCTGTCCCTGAGTAACAATTCTCTGGCACTCAGTAACAATTCTGTCTGTCCCTGAGTAACAATTCTCTGGCACTCAGTAACAATTCTGTCTGTCCCTGAGTAACAATTCTCTGGCACTCAGTAACAATTCTGTCTGTCCCTGAGTATGAATTCTGTGGCCCTGAGTAACAATTCTGTGTCTGCGCGAGTAACAATTCTGTGTCTGTGCAAGTAACAATTTTGTGTCTGTGCGAGTAACAATTCTCTGGCACTCAGTAACAATTCTGTCTGTCCCTGAGTATGAATTCTGTGGCCCTGAGTAACAATTCTGTCTCTGTGCGAGTAACAATTCTGTGTCTGTGCAAGTAACAATTTTGTGTCTGTGAGAGTAACAATTCTCTGGCAGTCAGTAACAATTCTGTCTGTCCCTGAGTAACAATTCTCTGGCACTCAGTAACAATTCTGTCTGTCCCTGAGTATGAATTCTGTGGCCCTGAGTAACAATTGTGTGTCTGTGCAAGTAACAATTCTGTGTCTGTGCAAGTAACAATTTTGTGTCTGTGAGAGTAACAATTCTCTGGCACTCAGTAACAATTCTGTCTGTCCCTGAGTAACAATTCTCTGGCACTCAGTAACAATTCTGTCTCTCCCTGAGTAACAATTCTGTCTGTCCCTGAGTATGAATTCTGTGGCCCTGAGTAAGAATTCTCTGGCACTCAGTAACAATTCTGTCTGTCCCTGAGTATGAATTCTGTGGCCCTGAGTAACAATTGTGTGTCTGTGCAAGTAACAATTCTGTGTCTGTGCAAGTAACAATTTTGTGTCTGTGAGAGTAACAATTCTCTGGCACTCAGTAACAATTCTGTCTGTCCCTGAGTAACAATTCTCTGGCACTCAGTAACAATTCTGTCTGTCCCTGAGTATGAATTCTGTGGCCCTGAGTAACAATTCTGTCTCTGTGCGAGTAACAATTCTGTGTCTGTGCAAGTAACAATTTTGTGTCTGTGAGAGTAACAATTCTCTGGCACTCAGTAACAATTCTGTCTGTCCCTGAGTAAGAATTCTCTGGCACTCAGTAACAATTCTGTCTGTCCCTGAGTAACAATTCTCTGGCACTCAGTAACAATTCTGTCTGTCCCTGAGTAACAATTCTGTCTGTCCCTGAGTATGAATTCTGTGGCCCTGAGTAAGAATTCTCTGGCACTCAGTAACAATTCTGTCTGTCCCTGAGTATGAATTCTGTGGCCCTGAGTAACAATTGTGTGTCTGTGCAAGTAACAATTCTGTGTCTGTGCAAGTAACAATTTTGTGTCTGTGAGAGTAACAATTCTCTGGCACTCAGTAACAATTCTGTCTGTCCCTGAGTAACAATTCTCTGGCACTCAGTAACAATTCTGTCTGTCCCTGAGTATGAATTCTGTGGCCCTGAGTAACAATTCTGTCTCTGTGCGAGTAACAATTCTGTGTCTGTGCAAGTAACAATTTTGTGTCTGTGAGAGTAACAATTCTCTGGCACTCAGTAACAATTCTGTCTGTCCCTGAGTAAGAATTCTCTGGCACTCAGTAACAATTCTGTCTGTCCCTGAGTAACAATTCTCTGGCACTCAGTAACAATTCTGTCTGTCCCTGAGTAACAATTCTGTCTGTCCCTGAGTATGAATTCTGTGGCCCTGAGTAAGAATTCTCTGGCACTCAGTAACAATTCTGTCTGTCCCTGAGTATGAATTCTGTGGCCCTGAGTAACAATTGTGTGTCTGTGCAAGTAACAATTCTGTGTCTGTGCAAGTAACAATTTTGTGTCTGTGAGAGTAACAATTCTCTGGCACTCAGTAACAATTCTGTCTGTCCCTGAGTAACAATTCTCTGGCACTCAGTAACAATTCTGTCTGTCCCTGAGTATGAATTCTGTGGCCCTGAGTAACAATTCTGTCTCTGTGCGAGTAACAATTCTGTGTCTGTGCAAGTAACAATTTTGTGTCTGTGAGAGTAACAATTCTCTGGCACTCAGTAACAATTCTGTCTGTCCCTGAGTAAGAATTCTCTGGCACTCAGTAACAATTCTGTCTGTCCCTGAGTAACAATTCTCTGGCACTCAGTAACAATTCTGTCTGTCCCTGAGTATGAATTCTGTGGCCCTGAGTAACAATTCTGTGTCTGTGCGAGTAACAATTCTGTGTCTGTGCAAGTAACAATTTTGTGTCTGTGCGAGTAACAATTCTCTGGCACTCAGTAACAATTCTGTCTGTCCCTGAGTAACAATTCTCTGGCACTCAGTAACAATTCTGTCTGTCCCTGAGTATGAATTCTGTGGCCCTGAGTAACAATTCTGTGTCTGTGCGAGTAACAATTCTGTGTCTGTGCAAGTAACAATTTTGTGTCTGTGCGAGTAACAATTCTCTGGCACTCAGTAACAATTCTGTCTGTCCCTGAGTAACAATTCTCTGGCACTCAGTAACAATTCTGTCTGTCCCTGAGTAACAATTCTCTGGCACTCAGTAACAATTCTGTCTGTCCCTGAGTAACAATTCTCTGGCGCTCAGTAACAATTCTGTCTGTCCCTGAGTATGAATTCTGTGGCCCTGAGTAACAATTCTGTGTCTGTGCGAGTAACAATTCTGTGTCTGTGCAAGTAACAATTTTGTGTCTGTGCGAGTAACAATTCTCTGGCACTCAGTAACAATTCTGTCTGTCCCTGAGTAACAATTCTCTGGCACTCAGTAACAATTCTGTCTGTCCCTGAGTAACAATTCTCTGGCACTCAGTAACAATTCTGTCTGTCCCTGAGTATGAATTCTGTGGCCCTGAGTAACAATTCTGTGTCTGCGCGAGTAACAATTCTGTGTCTGTGCAAGTAACAATTTTGTGTCTGTGCGAGTAACAATTCTCTGGCACTCAGTAACAATTCTGTCTGTCCCTGAGTAACAATTCTCTGGCACTCAGTAACAATTCTGTCTGTCCCTGAGTAACAATTCTCTGGCACTCAGTAACAATTCTGTCTGTCCCTGAGTAACAATTCTCTGGCACTCAGTAACAATTCTGTCTGTCCCTGAGTAACAATTCTCTGGCACTCAGTAACAATTCTGTCTGTCCCTGAGTAACAATTCTCTGGCACTCAGTAACAATTCTGTCTGTCCCTGAGTAACAATTCTGTCTGTCCCTGAGAATGAATTCTGTGGCCCTGAGTAAGAATTCTCTGGCACTCAGTAACAATTCTGTCTGTCCCTGAGTAACAATTCTCTGGCACTCAGTAACAATTCTGTCTGTCCCTGAGTAAAAATTCTGTGGCCCTAATAACGTTTCTGTGGCCCTAAGTAACAATTCTCTGGCACTGAGTAACAATTCTGTCTGTCCCTGAGTATGAATTCTGTGGCCCTAACTAGCGTTTCTTTGTCCCTAAATAACGATTCTGTGGCCCTCATTAACAAGTCTGTGTCCCTGAGTAATGGTTCTCTGTCCCTAAGTAACTTCTCTCTGTCCCCAATTCTCGTTTCTGTGGCCCTAACTCTGTCCCTGTCCCTAGTACAGAGCGGTCTGCCTCTGTTCAATGACTGCAGGCAAATGAAGATTTCCAAAATGGCCGCTATATATACCTCGACCATTACACAGTGCTGGCTGGCTGGCTGCTGATTGGCTGATGCGATCACATGTCGTTGAGGAATGCATTATGGGGCAGCGCGCCTTGTCTGCGCGCCTTCCCCGACATCCCCGCTCCGTCGCCGCACATGTCAGCCGCCATTTTCTGAAAAATTTCGATTCGCGCGTCCGAATTAGGCTGTTTTTCGGATTCGGCACGAATCGAAATTTTTCCGATATTCGACTCGAATTCCACTTCGGATACTTCGATTCGCTCATCTCTAGTTGTCAGTGAGTGAATGTTGTCAGTGAGTGAATGTTGTCAGAGAGTGAATGTTGTCAGTGAGCGAATGTTGTCAGTGAATGTTGTCAGTGAGTGAATGTTGTCAGTGAATGTTGTCAGTGAGTGAATGTTGTCAGTGAATGTTGTCAGTGAGTGAATGTTGTCAGTGAATGTTGTCAGTGAGTGAATGTTGTCAGTGAATGTTGTCAGTGAATGTTGTCAGTGAGTGAATGTTGTCAGTGAATGTTGTCAGTGAGTGAATGTTTTCAGAGAGTGAATGTTGTCAGTGAATGTTGTCAGTGAGCGAATGTTGTCAGTGAATGTTGTCAGTGAGTGAATGTTGTCAGTGAATGTTGTCAGTGAGTGAATGTTGTCAGTGAATGTTGTCAGTGAGTGAATGTTGTCAGTGAGGGAATGTTGTCAGTGAATGTTGTCAGTGAGTGAATGTTGTCAGTGAATGTTGTCAGTGAGTGAATGTTGTCAGAGAGTGAATGTTGTCAGTGAATGTTGTCAGTGAGCGAATGTTGTCAGTGAATGTTGTCAGAGAGTGAATGTTGTCAGTGAATGTTGTCAGTGAGTGAATGTTGTCAGTGAATGTTGTCAGTGAATGTTGTCAGTCAGTGAATGTTGTCAGAGAGTGAATGTTGTCAGTGAGTGAATGTTGTCAGTGAATGTTGTCAGTGAGTGAATGTTGTCAGTGAATGTTGTCAGTGAGTGAATGTTGTCAGTGAATGTTGTCAGTGAGTGAATGTTGTCAGTGAATGTTGTCAGTGAGCGAATGTTGTCAGTGAATGTTGTCAGAGAGTGAATGTTGTCAGTGAATGTTGTCAGTGAGTGAATGTTGTCAGTGAATGTTGTCAGTGAATGTTGTCAGTCAGTGAATGTTGTCAGAGAGTGAATGTTGTCAGTGAGTGAATGTTGTCAGTGAGTGAATGTTGTCAGTGAATGTTGTCAGTGAGTGAATGTTGTCAGTGAATGTTGTCAGTGAGTGAATGTTGTCAGTGAATGTTGTCAGAGAGTGAATGTTGTCAGTGAATGTTGTCAGTGAATGTTGTCAGTGAATGTTGTCAGAGAGTGAATGTTGTCAGTGAATGTTGATAGTGAGTGAATGTTGTCAGTGAATGTTGTCAGTGAGTGAATGTTGTCAGTGAATGTTGTCAGTGAGTGAATGTTGTCAGTGAATGTTGTCAGTGAATGTTGTCAGTGGGTGAATGTCAGAGAGTGAATGTTGTCAGTGAGTGAATGTTGTCAGTGAATGTTGTCAGTGAGTGAATGTTGTCAGTGAGTGAATGTTGTCAGAGAGTGAATGTTGTCAGAGAGTGAATGTTGTCAGTGAATGTTGTCAGTGAGTGAATGTTGTCAGTGAATGTTGTCAGTGAATGTTGTCAGTGAGTGAATGTTGTCAGTGAATGTTGTCAGTGAGTGAATGTTGTCAGTGAATGTTGTCAGTGAGTGAATGTTGTCAGTGAATGTTGTCAGTGAGTGAATGTTGTCAGTGAGTGAATGTTGTCAGTGAATGTTGTCAGTGAGCGAATGTTGTCAGTGGATGTTGTCAGTGAGTGAATGTTGTCAGAAAATGTTGTCAGTGAGTGAATGTTGTCAGTGAATGTTGTCAGTGAGTGAATGTTGTCAGTGAGTGAATGTTGTCAGTGAATGTTGTCAGTGAGTGAATGTTGTCAGTGAGTGAATGTTGTCAGAGAGTGAATGTTGTCAGTGAATGTTGTCAGTGAGTGAATGTTGTCAGTGAATGTTGTCAGTGAGTGAATGTTGTCAGTGAATGTTGTCAGTGAGCGAATGTTGTCAGTGAATGTTGTCAGTGAGTGAATGTTGTCAGTGAATGTTGTCAGTGAGTGAATGTTGTCAGTGAATGTTGTCAGAGAATGAATGTTGTCAGTGAATGTTGTCAGTGAGTGAATGTTGTCAGTGAATGTTGTCAGTGAGTGAATGTTGTCAGAGAGTGAATGTTGTCAGTGAGTGAATGTTGTCAGTGAGTGAATGTTGTCAGTGAATGTTGTCAGTGAGTGAATGTTGTCAGTGAATGTTGTCAGTGAGTGAATGTTGTCAGTGAGGGAATGTTGTCAGTGAATGTTGTCAGTGAGTGAATGTTGTCAGTGAATGTTGTCAGTGAGAGAATGTTGTCAGTGAGTGAATGTTGTCAGTGAATGTTGTCAGTGAGCGAATGTTGTCAGTGAATGTTGTCAGTGAGTGAATGTTGTCAGTGAATGTTGTCAGTGAGTGAATGTTGTCAGTGAGTGAATGTTGTCAGTGAATGTTGTCAGTGAGTGAATGTTGTCAGTGAATGTTGTCAGTGAGTGAATGTTGTCAGTGAATGTTGTCAGTGAGTGAATGTTGTCAGTGAATGTTGTCAGTGAGTGAATGTTGTCAGTGAGTGAATGTTGTCAGTGAATGTTGTCAGTGAGTGAATGTTGTCAGTGAATGTTGTCAGTGAATGTTGTCAGTGAGTGAATGTTGTCAGGGAGTGAATGTTGTCAGTGAATGTTGTCAGTGAGTGAATGTTGTCAGTGAATGTTGTCAGTGAGTGAATGTTGTCAGTGAGTGAATGTTGTCAGAGAGTGAATGTTGTCAGTGAGCGAATGTTGTCAGTGAATGTTGTCAGTGAGTGAATGTTGTCAGTGAATGTTGTCAGTGAGTGAATGTTGTCAGTGAGTGAATGTTGTCAGTGAATGTTGTCAGTGAGTGAATGTTGTCAGTGAATGTTGTCAGTGAATGTTGTCAGTGAGTGAATGTTGTCAGTGAATGTTGTCAGTGAGTGAATGTTTTCAGAGAGTGAATGTTGTCAGTGAATGTTGTCAGTGAGCGAATGTTGTCAGTGAATGTTGTCAGTGAGTGAATGTTGTCAGTGAGTGAATGTTGTCAGTGAATGTTGTCAGTGAGTGAATGTTGTCAGTGAGGGAATGTTGTCAGTGAATGTTGTCAGTGAGTGAATGTTGTCAGTGAATGTTGTCAGTGAGTGAATGTTGTCAGAGAGTGAATGTTGTCAGTGAATGTTGTCAGTGAGCGAATGTTGTCAGTGAATGTTGTCAGTGAGTGAATGTTGTCAGTGAATGTTGTCAGTGAGTGAATGTTGTCAGTGAATGTTGTCAGTGAGTGAATGTTGTCAGTGAGTGAATGTTGTCAGTGAATGTTGTCAGTGAGTGAATGTTGTCAGTGAATGTTGTCAGTGAGTGAATGTTGTCAGTGAATGTTGTCAGTGAATGTTGTCAGTGAATGTTGTCAGTGAGTGAATGTTGTCAGAGAGTGAATGTTGTCAGTGAGCGAATGTTGTCAGTGAATGTTGACAATGAGTGAATGTTGTCAGAAAATGTTGTCAGTGAGTGAATGTTGTCAGTGAATGTTGTCAGTGAGTGAATGTTGTCAGTGAATGTTGTCAGTGAATGTTGTCAGTGAGTGAATGTTGTCAGTGAGTGAATGTTGTCAGTGAATGTTGTCAGTGAGTGAATGTTGTCAGTGAGTGAATGTTGTCAGTGTGTGAATGTTGTCAGTGAATGTTGTCAGTGAGTGAATGTTGTCAGTGAATGTTGTCAGTGAGTGAATGTTGTCAGTGAGTGAATGTTGTCAGAGAGTGAATGTTGTCAGTGAATGTTGTCAGTGAGTGAATGTTGTCAGTGAATGTTGTCAGTGAGTGAATGTTGTCAGTGAATGTTGTCAGTGAGTGAATGTTGTCAGTGAATGTTGTCAGTGAGTGAATGTTGTCAGAGAGTGAATGTTGTCAGTGAATGTTGTCAGTGAGCGAATGTTGTCAGTGAATGTTGTCAGTGAGTGAATGTTGTCAGTGAATGTTGTCAGTGAGTGAATGTTGTCAGTGAATGTTGTCAGTGAGTGAATGTTGTCAGTGAATGTTGTCAGTGAGTGAATGTTGTCAGTGAGTGAATGTTGTCAGTGAATGTTGTCAGTGAGTGAATGTTGTCAGTGAATGTTGTCAGTGAGTGAATGTTGTCAGTGAGTGAATGTTGTCAGTGAATGTTGACAGTGAGTGAATGTTGTCTGTGAATGTTGTCAGTGAGTGAATGTTGTCAGTGAATGTTGTCAGTGAGTGAATGTTGTCAGTGAGTGAATGTTGTCAGGGAGTGAATGTTGTCAGTGAATGTTGTCAGTGAGTGAATGTTGTCAGTGAGTGAATGTTGTCAGTGAATGTTGTCAGTGAGTGAATGTTGTCAGTGAATGTTGTCAGTGAATGTTGTCAGTTAGTGAATGTTGTCAGAGAGTGAATGTTGTCAGTGAATGTTGTCAGTGAGTGAATGTTGTCAGTGAATGTTGTCAGTGAATGTTGTCAGTGAGTGAATGTTGTCAGTGAATGTTGTCAGTGAGTGAATGTTTTCAGAGAGTGAATGTTGTCAGTGAGTGAATGTTGTCTGAGAGTGAATGTTGTCAGTGAATGTTGTCAGTGAGCGAATGTTGTCAGTGAATGTTGTCAGTGAGTGAATGTTGTCAGTGAATGTTGTCAGTGAGTGAATGTTGTCAGTGAATGTTGTCAGTGAGTGAATGTTGTCAGGGAGTGAATGTTGTCAGTGAATGTTGTCAGTGAGCGAATGTTGTCAGTGAATGTTGTCAGTGAGTGAATGTTGTAAGTGAATGTTGTCAGTGAGTGAATGTTGTCAGTGAATGTTGTAAGTGAGTGAATGTTGTCAGTGAGTGAATGTTGTCAGTGAATGTTGTCAGTGAGTGAATGTTGTCAGTGAATGTTGTCAGTGAGTGACTGTTGTCAGTGAATGTTGTCAGTGAATGTTGTCAGTGAGTGAATGTTGTCAGTTAATGTTGTCAGTGAGTGAATGTTGTCAGAGAGTGAATGTTGTCAGTGAGCGAATGTTGTCAGTGAATGTTGTCAGTGAGTGAATGTTGTCAGAAAATGTTGTCAGTGAGTGAATGTTGTCAGTGAATGTTGTCAGTGAGTGAATGTTGTCAGTGAATGTTGTCAGTGAGTGAATGTTGTCAGTGAGTGAATGTTGTCAGTGAATGTTGTCAGTGAGTGAATGTTGTCAGTGAATGTTGTCAGTGAGTGAATGTTGTCAGTGAATGTTGTCAGTGAATGTTGTCAGTGAATGTTGTCAGTGAGTGAATGTTGTCAGAGAGTGAATGTTGTCAGTGAGTGAATGTTGTCAGTGAATGTTGTCAGTGAGTGAATGTTGTCAGTGAATGTTGTCAGTGAGTGAATGTTGTCAGTGAGTGAATGTTGTCAGTGAATGTTGTCAGTGAGTGAATGTTGTCAGTGAATGTTGTCAGTGAGTGAATGTTGTCAGTGAATGTTGTCAGTGAGTGAATGTTGTCAGTGAGTGAATGTTGTCAGAGAGTGAATGTTGTCAGTGAATGTTGTCAGTGAGCAAATGTTGTCAGTGAATGTTGTCAGTGAGTGAATGTTGTCAGTGAATGTTGTCAGTGAGTGAATGTTGTCAGTGAATGTTGTCAGTGAGTGAATGTTGTCAGTGAGTGAATGTTGTCAGGGAGTGAATGTTGTCAGTGAATGTTGTCAGTGAGCGAATGTTGTCAGTGAATGTTGTCAGTGAGTGAATGTTGTCAGTGAATGTTGTCAGTGAGTGAATGTTGTCAGTGAGTGAATGTTGTCAGTGAATGTTGTCAGTGAGTGAATGTTGTCAGTGAATGTTGTCAGTGAGTGAATGTTGTCAGTGAATGTTGTCAGTGAGTGAATGTTGTCAGTGAATGTTGTCAGTGAGTGAATGTTGTCAGTGAGTGAATGTTGTCAGTGAATGTTGTCAGTGAGTGAATGTTGTCAGTGAATGTTGTCAGTGAGTGAATGTTGTCAGTGAATGTTGTCAGTGAGTGAATGTTGTCAGGGAGTGAATGTTGTCAGTGAATGTTGTCAGTGAGTGAATGTTGTCAGTGAATGTTGTCAGTGAGTGAATGTTGTCAGTGAGTGAATGTTGTCAGAGAGTGAATGTTGTCAGTGAGCGAATGTTGTCAGTGAATGTTGTCAGTGAGTGAATGTTGTCAGTGAATGTTGTCAGTGAGTGAATGTTGTCAGTGAATGTTGTCAGAGAGTGAATGTTGTCAGTGAATGTTGTCAGTGAATGTTGTCAGTGAATGTTGTCAGAGAGTGAATGTTGTCAGTGAATGTTGATAGTGAGTGAATGTTATCAGTGAATGTTGTCAGTGAGTGAATGTTGTCAGTGAATGTTGTCAGTGAGTGAATGTTGTCAGTGCATGTTGTCAGTGAATGTTGTCAGTGGGTGAATGTCAGAGAGTGAATGTTGTCAGTGAGTGAATGTTGTCAGTGAATGTTGTCAGTGAGTGAATGTTGTCAGTGAGTGAATGTTGTCAGAGAGTGAATGTTGTCAGAGAGTGAATGTTGTCAGTGAATGTTGTCAGTGAATGTTGTCAGTGAGTGAATGTTGTCAGTGAATGTTGTCAGTGAATGTTGTCAGTGAGTGAATGTTGTCAGTGAATGTTGTCAGTGAGTGAATGTTGTCAGTGAATGTTGTCAGTGAGTGAATGTTGTCAGTGAATGTTGTCAGTGAGTGAATGTTGTCAGTGAGTGAATGTTGTCAGTGAATGTTGTCAGTGAGCGAATGTTGTCAGTGAATGTTGTCAGTGAGTGAATGTTGTCAGAATATGTTGTCAGTGAGTGAATGTTGTCAGTGAATGTTGTCAGTGAGTGAATGTTGTCAGTGAGTGAATGTTGTCAGTGAATGTTGTCAGTGAGTGAATGTTGTCAGTGAGTGAATGTTGTCAGAGAGTGAATGTTGTCAGTGAATGTTGTCAGTGAGTGAATGTTGTCAGTGAATGTTGTCAGTGAGTGAATGTTGTCAGTGAATGTTGTCAGTGAGTGAATGTTGTCAGTGAATGTTGTCAGTGAGTGAATGTTGTCAGTGAATGTTGTCAGAGAGTGAATGTTGTCAGTGAATGTTGTCAGTGAGTGAATGTTGTCAGTGAATGTTGTCAGTGAGTGAATGTTGTCAGAGAGTGAATGTTGTCAGTGAGTGAATGTTGTCAGTGAATGTTGTCAGTGAGTGAATGTTGTCAGTGAATGTTGTCAGTGAGTGAATGTTGTCAGTGAATGTTGTCAGTGAGTGAATGTTGTCAGTGAGGGAATGTTGTCAGTGAATGTTGTCAGTGAGTGAATGTTGTCAGTGAATGTTGTCAGTGAGTGAATGTTGTCAGAGAGTGAATGTTGTCAGTGAATGTTGTCAGTGAGCGAATGTTGTCAGTGAATGTTGTCAGAGAGTGAATGTTGTCAGTGAATGTTGTCAGTGAGTGAATGTTGTCAGTGAATGTTGTCAGTGAATGTTGTCAGTCAGTGAATGTTGTCAGAGAGTGAATGTTGTCAGTGAGTGAATGTTGTCAGTGAATGTTGTCAGTGAGTGAATGTTGTCAGTGAATGTTGTCAGTGAGTGAATGTTGTCAGTGAATGTTGTCAGTGAGTGAATGTTGTCAGTGAATGTTGTCAGTGAGCGAATGTTGTCAGTGAATGTTGTCAGAGAGTGAATGTTGTCAGTGAATGTTGTCAGTGAGTGAATGTTGTCAGTGAATGTTGTCAGTCAGTGAATGTTGTCAGAGAGTGAATGTTGTCAGTGAGTGAATGTTGTCAGTGAGTGAATGTTGTCAGTGAATGTTGTCAGTGAGTGAATGTTGTCAGTGAATGTTGTCAGTGAGTGAATGTTGTCAGTGAATGTTGTCAGAGAGTGAATGTTGTCAGTGAATGTTGTCAGTGAATGTTGTCAGTGAATGTTGTCAGAGAGTGAATGTTGTCAGTGAATGTTGATAGTGAGTGAATGTTGTCAGTGAATGTTGTCAGTGAGTGAATGTTGTCAGTGAATGTTGTCAGTGAGTGAATGTTGTCAGTGAATGTTGTCAGTGAATGTTGTCAGTGGGTGAATGTCAGAGAGTGAATGTTGTCAGTGAGTGAATGTTGTCAGTGAATGTTGTCAGTGAGTGAATGTTGTCAGTGAGTGAATGTTGTCAGTGAGTGAATGTTGTCAGAGAGTGAATGTTGTCAGTGAATGTTGTCAGTGAATGTTGTCAGTGAGTGAATGTTGTCAGTGAATGTTGTCAGTGAATGTTGTCAGTGAGTGAATGTTGTCAGTGAATGTTGTCAGTGAGTGAATGTTGTCAGTGAATGTTGTCAGTGAGTGAATGTTGTCAGTGAATGTTGTCAGTGAGTGAATGTTGTCAGTGAGTGAATGTTGTCAGTGAATGTTGTCAGTGAGCGAATGTTGTCAGTGAATGTTGTCAGTGAGTGAATGTTGTCAGAATATGTTGTCAGTGAGTGAATGTTGTCAGTGAATGTTGTCAGTGAGTGAATGTTGTCAGTGAGTGAATGTTGTCAGTGAATGTTGTCAGTGAGTGAATGTTGTCAGTGAGTGAATGTTGTCAGAGAGTGAATGTTGTCAGTGAATGTTGTCAGTGAGTGAATGTTGTCAGTGAATGTTGTCAGTGAGTGAATGTTGTCAGTGAATGTTGTCAGTGAGTGAATGTTGTCAGTGAATGTTGTCAGTGAGCGAATGTTGTCAGTGAATGTTGTCAGTGAGTGAATGTTGTCAGTGAATGTTGTCAGTGAGTGAATGTTGTCAGTGAATGTTGTCAGAGAGTGAATGTTGTCAGTGAATGTTGTCAGTGAGTGAATGTTGTCAGTGAATGTTGTCAGTGAGTGAATGTTGTCAGAGAGTGAATGTTGTCAGTGAGTGAATGTTGTCAGTGAATGTTGTCAGTGAGTGAATGTTGTCAGTGAATGTTGTCAGTGAATGTTGTCAGTGAGGGAATGTTGTCAGTGAATGTTGTCAGTGAGTGAATGTTGTCAGTGAGGGAATGTTGTCAGTGAATGTTGTCAGTGAGTGAATGTTGTCAGTGAATGTTGTCAGTGAGAGAATGTTGTCAGTGAGTGAATGTTGTCAGAGAGTGAATGTTGTCAGTGAATGTTGTCAGTGAGCGAATGTTGTCAGTGAATGTTGTCAGTGAGTGAATGTTGTCAGTGAATGTTGTCAGTGAGTGAATGTTGTCAGTGAATGTTGTCAGTGAGTGAATGTTGTCAGTGAGTGAATGTTGTCAGTGAATGTTGTCAGTGAGTGAATGTTGTCAGTGAATGTTGTCAGTGAGTGAATGTTGTCAGTGAATGTTGTCAGTGAATGTTGTCAGTGAGTGAATGTTGTCAGTGAATGTTGTCAGTGAGTGAATGTTTTCAGAGAGTGAATGTTGTCAGTGAGTGAATGTTGTCAGAGAGTGAATGTTGTCAGTGAATGTTGTCAGTGAGTGAATGTTGTCAGTGAATGTTGTCAGTGAGTGAATGTTGTCAGTGAATGTTGTCAGTGAGTGAATGTTGTCAGTGAGTGAATGTTGTCAGGGAGTGAATGTTGTCAGTGAATGTTGTCAGTGAGCGAATGTTGTCAGTGAATGTTGTCAGTGAGTGAATGTTGTAAGTGAATGTTGTCAGTGAGTGAATGTTGTCAGTGAATGTTGTCAGTGAGTGAATGTTGTCAGTGAGTGAATGTTGTCAGTGAGTGAATGTTGTCAGTGAATGTTGTCAGTGAGTGACTGTTGTCAGTGAATGATGTCAGTGAATGTTGTCAGTGAGTGAATGTTGTCAGAGAGTGAATGTTGTCAGTGAATGATGTCAGTGAGCGAATGTTGTCAGTGAATGTTGTCAGTGAGTGAATGTTGTCAGAAAATGTTGTCAGTGAGTGAATGTTGTCAGTGAATGTTGGCAGTGAATGTTGTCAGTGAATGTTGTCAGTGAGTGAATGTTGTCAGTGAATGTTGTCAGTGAGTGAATGTTGTCAGTGAGTGAATGTTGTCAGTGAATGTTGTCAGTGAGTGAATGTTGTCAGGGAGTGAATGTTGTCAGTGAGTGAATGTTGTCAGTGAATGTTGTCAGTGAATGTTGTCAGTGAGTGAATGTTGTCAGAGAGTGAATGTTGTCAGTGAGTGAATGTTGTCAGTGAATGTTGTCAGTGAGTGAATGTTGTCAGTGAATGTTGTCAGTGAGTGAATGTTGTCAGTGAGTGAATGTTGTCAGTGAATGTTGTCAGTGAGTGAATGTTGTCAGTGAATGTTGTCAGTGAGTGAATGTTGTCAGTGAGTGAATGTTGTCAGAGAGTGAATGTTGTCAGTGAATGTTGTCAGTGAGCGAATGTTGTCAGTGAATGTTGTCAGTGAGTGAATGTTGTCAGTGAATGTTGTCAGTGAGTGAATGTTGTCAGTGAATGTTGTCAGTGAGTGAATGTTGTCAGTGAATGTTGTCAGTGAGTGAATGTTGTCAGTGAGTGTATGTTGTCAGTGAGTGAATGTTGTCAGTGAATGTTGTCAGTGAGTGAATGTTGTCAGTGAATGTTGTCAGTGAGTGAATGTTGTCAGAGAGTGAATGTTGTCAGTGAATGTTGTCAGTGAGTGAATGTTGTCAGTGAATGTTGTCAGTGAGTGAATGTTGTCAGTGAATGTTGTCAGTGAGTGAATGTTGTCAGTGAATGTTGTCAGAGAGTGAATGTTGTCAGTGAATGTTGTCAGTGAGTGAATGTTGTCAGTGAATGTTGTCAGTGAATGTTGTCAGTGAGTGAATGTTGTCAGAGAGTGAATGTTGTCAGTGAGTGAATGTTGTCAGTGAATGTTGTCAGTGAGTGAATGTTGTCAGTGAATGTTGTCAGTGAGTGAATGTTGTCAGTGAGTGAATGTTGTCAGTGAGTGAATGTTGTCAGTGAATGTTGTCAGTGAGTGAATGTTGTCAGTGAATGTTGTCAGTGAGTGAATGTTGTCAGTGAGTGAATGTTGTCAGAGAGTGAATGTTGTCAGTGAATATTGTCAGTGAGCGAATGTTGTCAGTGAATGTTGTCAGTGAGTGAATGTTGTCAGTTAATGTTGTCAGTGAGTGAATGTTGTCAGTGAATGTTGTCAGTGAGTGAATGTTGTCAGTGAGTGAATGTTGTCAGTGAGGGAATGTTGTCAGTGAATGTTGTCAGTGAGTGAATGTTGTCAGTGAATGTTGTCAGTGAGTGAATGTTGTCAGTGAATGTTGTCAGTGAATGTTGTCAGTGAGCGAATGTTGTCAGTGAATGTTGTCAGTGAGTGAATGTTGTCAGAAAATGTTGTCAGTAAGTGAATGTTGTCAGTGAGTGAATGTTGTCAGTGAATGTTGTCAGTGAGTGAATGTTGTCAGTGAGTGAATGTTGTCAGTGAATGTTGTCAGTGAGTGAATGTTGTCAGTGAATGTTGTCAGTGAATGTTGTCAGTGAGTGAATGTTGTCAGTGAATGTTGTCAGTGAGTGAATGTTGTCAGTGAATGTTGTCAGTGAGTGAATGTTGTCAGGGAGTGAATGTTGTCAGTGAATGTTGTCAGTGAGTGAATGTTGTCAGTGAATGTTGTCAGTGAATGTTGTCAGTGAGTGAATGTTGTCAGAGAGTGAATGTTGTCAGTGAGTGAATGTTGTCAGTGAGTGAATGTTGTCAGTGAATGTTGTCAGTGAGTGAATGTTGTCAGTGAATGTTGTCAGTGAGTGAATGTTGTCAGTGAATGTTGTCAGTGAGTGAATGTTGTCAGTGAGTGAATGTTGTCAGAGAGTGAATGTTGTCAGTGAATGTTGTCAGTGAGCGAATGTTGTCAGTGAATGTTGTCAGTGAGTGAATGTTGTCAGTGAATGTTGTCAGTGAGTGAATGTTGTCAGTGAATGTTGTCAGTGACTGTTGTCAGTGAGTGAATGTTGTCAGTGAGTGAATGTTGTCAGTGAATGTTGTCAGTGAGTGAATGTTGTCAGTGAATGTTGTCAGTGAGTGAATGTTGTCAGTGAATGTTGTCAGTGAGTGAATGTTGTCAGAGAGTGAATGTTGTCAGTGAATGTTGTCAGTGAGCGAATGTTGTCAGTGAATGTTGTCAGTGAGTGAATGTTGTCAGTGAATGTTGTCAGGGAGTGAATGTTGTCAGTGAATGTTGTCAGTGAGTGAATGTTGTCAGTGAATGTTGTCAGTGAGTGAATGTTGTCAGTGAATGTTGTCAGTGAGTGAATGTTGTCAGTGAATGTTGTCAGTGAGTGAATGTTGTCAGTGAATGTTGTCAGTGAGTGAATGTTGTCAGTGAGTGAATGTTGTCAGTGAATGTTGTCAGTGAGTGAATGTTGTCAGTGAATGTTGTCAGAGAGTGAATGTTGTCAGTGAATGTTGTCAGTGAGTGAATGTTGTCAGTGAATGTTGTCAGTGAGTGAATGTTGTCAGAGAGTGAATGTTGTCAGTGAGTGAATGTTGTCAGTGAATGTTGTCAGTGAGTGAATGTTGTCAGTGAATGTTGTCAGTGAGTGAATGTTGTCAGTGAATGTTGTCAGTCAGTGAATGTTGTCAGAGAGTGAATGTTGTCAGTGAGTGAATGTTGTCAGTGAGTGAATGTTGTCAGTGAATGTTGTCAGTGAGTGAATGTTGTCAGTGAATGTTGTCAGTGAGTGAATGTTGTCAGTGAATGTTGTCAGAGAGTGAATGTTGTCAGTGAATGTTGTCAGTGAATGTTGTCAGTGAATGTTGTCAGAGAGTGAATGTTGTCAGTGAATGTTGATAGTGAGTGAATGTTGTCAGTGAATGTTGTCAGTGAGTGAATGTTGTCAGTGAATGTTGTCAGTGAGTGAATGTTGTCAGTGAATGTTGTCAGTGGGTGAATGTCAGAGAGTGAATGTTGTCAGTGAGTGAATGTTGTCAGTGAATGTTGTCAGTGAGTGAATGTTGTCAGTGAGTGAATGTTGTCAGTGAGTGAATGTTGTCAGAGAGTGAATGTTGTCAGTGAATGTTGTCAGTGAATGTTGTCAGTGAGTGAATGTTGTCAGTGAATGTTGTCAGTGAATGTTGTCAGTGAGTGAATGTTGTCAGTGAATGTTGTCAGTGAGTGAATGTTGTCAGTGAATGTTGTCAGTGAGTGAATGTTGTCAGTGAATGTTGTCAGTGAGTGAATGTTGTCAGTGAGTGAATGTTGTCAGTGAATGTTGTCAGTGAGCGAATGTTGTCAGTGAATGTTGTCAGTGAGTGAATGTTGTCAGAATATGTTGTCAGTGAGTGAATGTTGTCAGTGAATGTTGTCAGTGAGTGAATGTTGTCAGTGAGTGAATGTTGTCAGTGAATGTTGTCAGTGAGTGAATGTTGTCAGTGAGTGAATGTTGTCAGAGAGTGAATGTTGTCAGTGAATGTTGTCAGTGAGTGAATGTTGTCAGTGAATGTTGTCAGTGAGTGAATGTTGTCAGTGAATGTTGTCAGTGAGTGAATGTTGTCAGTGAATGTTGTCAGTGAGCGAATGTTGTCAGTGAATGTTGTCAGTGAGTGAATGTTGTCAGTGAATGTTGTCAGTGAGTGAATGTTGTCAGTGAATGTTGTCAGAGAGTGAATGTTGTCAGTGAATGTTGTCAGTGAGTGAATGTTGTCAGTGAATGTTGTCAGTGAGTGAATGTTGTCAGAGAGTGAATGTTGTCAGTGAGTGAATGTTGTCAGTGAATGTTGTCAGTGAGTGAATGTTGTCAGAGAATGTTGTCAGTGAGTGAATGTTGTCAGTGAGTGAATGTTGTCAGTGAATGTTGTCAGTGAGTGAATGTTGTCAGTGAATGTTGTCAGTGAGTAAATGTTGTCAGTGAGTGAATGTTGTCAGTGAGTGAATGTTGTCAGTGAATGTTGTCAGTGAGTGAATGTTGTCAGTGAATGTTGTCAGTGAGTGAATGTTGTCAGTGAGTGAATGTTGTCAGAGAGTGAATGTTGTCAGTGAATGTTGTCAGTGAGCGAATGTTGTCAGTGAATGTTGTCAGTGAGTGAATGTTGTCAGTGAATGTTGTCAGTGAGTGAATGTTGTCAGTGAATGTTGTCAGTGAGTGAATGTTGTCAGTGAATGTTGTCAGTGAGTGAATGTTGTCAGTGAGTGTATGTTGTCAGTGAGTGAATGTTGTCAGTGAATGTTGTCAGTGAGTGAATGTTGTCAGTGAATGTTGTCAGTGAGTGAATGTTGTCAGAGAGTGAATGTTGTCAGTGAATGTTGTCAGTGAGTGAATGTTGTCAGTGAATGTTGTCAGTGAGTGAATGTTGTCAGTGAATGTTGTCAGTGAGTGAATGTTGTCAGTTAATGTTTTCAGTGAGTGAATGTTGTCAGTGAATGTTGTCAGTGAGTGAATGTTGTCAGTGAGTGAATGTTGTCAGTGAGGGAATGTTGTCAGTGAATGTTGTCAGTGAGTGAATGTTGTCAGTGAATGTTGTCAGTGAGTGAATGTTGTCAGTGAATGTTGTCAGTGAATGTTGTCAGTGAGCGAATGTTGTCAGTGAATGTTGTCAGTGAGTGAATGTTGTCAGAAAATGTTGTCAGTAAGTGAATGTTGTCAGTGAGTGAATGTTGTCAGTGAATGTTGTCAGTGAGTGAATGTTGTCAGTGAGTGAATGTTGTCAGTGAATGTTGTCAGTGAGTGAATGTTGTCAGTGAATGTTGTCAGTGAATGTTGTCAGTGAGTGAATGTTGTCAGTGAATGTTGTCAGTGAGTGAATGTTGTCAGTGAATGTTGTCAGTGAGTGAATGTTGTCAGGGAGTGAATGTTGTCAGTGAATGTTGTCAGTGAGTGAATGTTGTCAGTGAATGTTGTCAGTGAATGTTGTCAGTGAGTGAATGTTGTCAGAGAGTGAATGTTGTCAGTGAGTGAATGTTGTCAGTGAGTGAATGTTGTCAGTGAATGTTGTCAGTGAGTGAATGTTGTCAGTGAATGTTGTCAGTGAGTGAATGTTGTCAGTGAATGTTGTCAGTGAGTGAATGTTGTCAGTGAGTGAATGTTGTCAGAGAGTGAATGTTGTCAGTGAATGTTGTCAGTGAGCGAATGTTGTCAGTGAATGTTGTCAGTGAGTGAATGTTGTCAGTGAATGTTGTCAGTGAGTGAATGTTGTCAGTGAATGTTGTCAGTGACTGTTGTCAGTGAGTGAATGTTGTCAGTGAGTGAATGTTGTCAGTGAATGTTGTCAGTGAGTGAATGTTGTCAGTGAATGTTGTCAGTGAGTGAATGTTGTCAGTGAATGTTGTCAGTGAGTGAATGTTGTCAGAGAGTGAATGTTGTCAGTGAATGTTGTCAGTGAGCGAATGTTGTCAGTGAATGTTGTCAGTGAGTGAATGTTGTCAGTGAATGTTGTCAGGGAGTGAATGTTGTCAGTGAATGTTGTCAGTGAGTGAATGTTGTCAGTGAATGTTGTCAGTGAGTGAATGTTGTCAGTGAATGTTGTCAGTGAGTGAATGTTGTCAGTGAATGTTGTCAGTGAGTGAATGTTGTCAGTGAATGTTGTCAGTGAGTGAATGTTGTCAGTGAGTGAATGTTGTCAGTGAATGTTGTCAGTGAGTGAATGTTGTCAGTGAATGTTGTCAGAGAGTGAATGTTGTCAGTGAATGTTGTCAGTGAGTGAATGTTGTCAGTGAATGTTGTCAGTGAGTGAATGTTGTCAGAGAGTGAATGTTGTCAGTGAGTGAATGTTGTCAGTGAATGTTGTCAGTGAGTGAATGTTGTCAGTGAATGTTGTCAGTGAGTGAATGTTGTCAGTGAGTGAATGTTGTCAGGGAGTGAATGTTGTCAGTGAATGTTGTCAGTGAGCGAATGTTGTCAGTGAATGTTGTCAGTGAGTGAATGTTGTCAGTGAATGTTGTCAGTGAGTGAATGTTGTCAGTGAATGTTGTCAGTGAGTGAATGTTGTCAGTGAGTGAATGTTGTCAGTGAATGTTGTCAGTGAGTGAATGTTGTCAGTGAATGTTGTCAGTGAGTGAATGTTGTCAGTGAATGTTGTCAGTGAATGTTGTCAGTGAGTGAATGTTGTCAGTGCATGTTGTCAGTGAGTGAATGTTGTCAGTGAATGTTGTCAGTGAGCGAATGTTGTCAGTGAATGTTGTCAGTGAGTGAATGTTGTCAGAAAATGTTGTCAGTGAGTGAATGTTGTCAGTGAGTGAATGTTGTCAGTGAATGTTGTCAGTGAGTGAATGTTGTCAGTGAGTGAATGTTGTCAGTGAATGTTGTCAGTGAGTGAATGTTGTCAGTGAGTGAATGTTGTCAGTGAATGCTGTCAGTGAGTGAATGTTGTCAGTGAATGTTGTCAGTGAGTGAATGTTGTCAGAGAGTGAATGTTGTCAGTGAATGTTGTCAGTGAGTGAATGTTGTCAGTGAATGTTGTCAGTGAGTGAATGTTGTCAGTGAGTGAATGTTGTCAGTGAATGTTGTCAGTGAGTGAATGTTGTCAGTGAGTGAATGTTGTCAGTGAATGTTGTCAGTGAGTGAATGTTGTCAGTGAATGTTGTCAGTGAGTGAATGTTGTCAGTGAATGTTGTCAGTGAGTGAATGTTGTCAGTGAATGTTGTCAGTGAGTGAATGTTGTCAGAGAGTGAATGTTGTCAGTGAATGTTGTCAGTGAATGTTGTCAGTGAGTGAATGTTGTCAGTGAATGTTGTCAGTGAGTGAATGTTGTCAGTGAATGTTGTCAGTGAGTGAATGTTGTCAGTGAATGTTGTCAATGAATGTTGTCAGTGAGTGAATGTTGTCAGTGAATGTTGTCAGTGAGTGAATGTTGTCAGAGAGTGAATGTTGTCAGTGAATGTTGTCAGTGAGTGAATGTTGTCAGTGAATGTTGTCAGTGAGTGAATGTTGTCAGAGAGTGAATGTTGTCAGTGAATGTTGTCAGTGAGCGAATGTTGTCAGTGAATGTTGTCAGTGACTGAATGTTGTCAGAAAATGTTGTCAGTGAGTGAATGTTGTCAGTGAGGGAATGTTGTCAGTGAATGTTGTCAGTGAGTGAATGTTGTCAGTGAATGTTGTCAGTGAGTGAATGTTGTCAGTGAGCGAATGTTGTCAGTGAATGTTGTCAGTGAGTGAATGTTGTCAGTGAATGTTGTCAGAAAGTGAATGTTGTCAGTGAATGTTGTCAGTGAGTGAATGTTGTCAGTGAGTGAATGTTGTCAGTGAATGTTGTCAGAGAGTGAATGTTGTCAGTGAATGTTGTCAGAGAGTGAATGTTGTCAGTGAGTGAATGTTGTCAGAGAGTGAATGTTGTCAGTCAGTGAATGTTGTCAGTGAGTGAATGTTGTCAGTGAGTGAATGTTGTCAGTGAGTGAATGTTGTCAGTGAATGTTGTCAGTGAGTGAATGTTGTCAGTGAATGTTGTCAGTGAGTGAATGTTGTCAGTGAATGTTGTCAGTGAGTGAATGTTGTCAGTGAATGTTGTCAGTGAGTGAATGTTGTCAGTGAGTGAATGTTGTCAGTGAATGTTGTCAGTGAGTGAATGTTGTCAGTGAATGTTGTCAGTGAATGTTGTCAGTGAGTGAATGTTGTCAGGGAGTGAATGTTGTCAGTGAATGTTGTCAGTGAGTGAATGTTGTCAGTGAATGTTGTCAGTGAGTGAATGTTGTCAGTGAGTGAATGTTGTCAGAGAGTGAATGTTGTCAGTGAGCGAATGTTGTCAGTGAATGTTGTCAGTGAGTGAATGTTGTCAGTGAATGTTGTCAGTGAGTGAATGTTGTCAGTGAGTGAATGTTGTCAGTGAATGTTGTCAGTGAGTGAATGTTGTCAGTGAATGTTGTCAGTGAATGTTGTCAGTGAGTGAATGTTGTCAGTGAATGTTGTCAGTGAGTGAATGTTTTCAGAGAGTGAATGTTGTCAGTGAATGTTGTCAGTGAGCGAATGTTGTCAGTGAATGTTGTCAGTGAGTGAATGTTGTCAGTGAGTGAATGTTGTCAGTGAATGTTGTCAGTGAGTGAATGTTGTCAGTGAGGGAATGTTGTCAGTGAATGTTGTCAGTGAGTGAATGTTGTCAGTGAATGTTGTCAGTGAGTGAATGTTGTCAGAGAGTGAATGTTGTCAGTGAATGTTGTCAGTGAGCGAATGTTGTCAGTGAATGTTGTCAGTGAGTGAATGTTGTCAGTGAATGTTGTCAGTGAGTGAATGTTGTCAGTGAATGTTGTCAGTGAGTGAATGTTGTCAGTGAGTGAATGTTGTCAGTGAATGTTGTCAGTGAGTGAATGTTGTCAGTGAATGTTGTCAGTGAGTGAATGTTGTCAGTGAATGTTGTCAGTGAATGTTGTCAGTGAATGTTGTCAGTGAATGTTGTCAGTGAGTGAATGTTGTCAGAGAGTGAATGTTGTCAGTGAATGTTGTCAGTGAGCGAATGTTGTCAGTGAATGTTGACAGTGAGTGAATGTTGTCAGAAAATGTTGTCAGTGAGTGAATGTTGTCAGTGAATGTTGTCAGTGAGTGAATGTTGTCAGTGAATGTTGTCAGTGAATGTTGTCAGTGAGTGAATGTTGTCAGTGAGTGAATGTTGTCAGTGAATGTTGTCAGTGAGTGAATGTTGTCAGTGAGTGAATGTTGTCAGTGTGTGAATGTTGTCAGTGAATGTTGTCAGTGAGTGAATGTTGTCAGTGAATGTTGTCAGTGAGTGAATGTTGTCAGTGAGTGAATGTTGTCAGAGAGTGAATGTTGTCAGTGAATGTTGTCAGTGAGTGAATGTTGTCAGTGAATGTTGTCAGTGAGTGAATGTTGTCAGTGAATGTTGTCAGTGAGTGAATGTTGTCAGTGAATGTTGTCAGTGAGTGAATGTTGTCAGAGAGTGAATGTTGTCAGTGAATGTTGTCAGTGAGCGAATGTTGTCAGTGAATGTTGTCAGTGAGTGAATGTTGTCAGTGAATGTTGTCAGTGAGTGAATGTTGTCAGTGAATGTTGTCAGTGAGTGAATGTTGTCAGTGAGTGAATGTTGTCAGTGAATGTTGTCAGTGAGTGAATGTTGTCAGTGAATGTTGTCAGTGAGTGAATGTTGTCAGTGAATGTTGTCAGTGAGTGAATGTTGTCAGTGAGTGAATGTTGTCAGTGAATGTTGACAGTGAGTGAATGTTGTCTGTGAATGTTGTCAGTGAGTGAATGTTGTCAGTGAATGTTGTCAGTGAGTGAATGTTGTCAGTGAGTGAATGTTGTCAGGGAGTGAATGTTGTCAGTGAATGTTGTCAGTGAGCGAATGTTGTCAGTGAATGTTGTCAGTGAGTGAATGTTGTCAGTGAATGTTGTCAGTGAGTGAATGTTGTCAGTGAATGTTGTCAGAGAGTGAATGTTGTCAGTGAATGTTGTCAGTGAGTGAATGTTGTCAGTGAATGTTGTCAGTGAATGTTGTCAGTCAGTGAATGTTGTCAGAGAGTGAATGTTGTCAGTGAGTGAATGTTGTCAGTGAATGTTGTCAGTGAGTGAATGTTGTCAGTGAATGTTGTCAGTGAGTGAATGTTGTCAGAGAGAGAATGTTGTCAGTGAATGTTGTCAGTGAGCGAATGTTGTCAGTGAATGTTGTCAGTGAATGTTGTCAGAGACTGAATGTTGTCAGTGAATGTTGATAGTGAGTGAATGTTGTCAGTGAATGTTGTCAGTGAGTGAATGTTGTCAGTGAATGTTGTCAGTGAGTGAATGTCAGAGAGTGAATGTTGTCAGTGAGTGAATGTTGTCAGTGAATGTTGTCAGTGAGTGAATGTTGTCAGAGAGTGAATGTTGTCAGTGAATGTTGTCAGTGAGTGAATGTTGTCAGTGAATGTTGTCAGTGAGTGAATGTTGTCAGGGAGTGAATGTTGTCAGTGAATGTTGTCAGTGAGCGAATGTTGTCAGTGAATGTTGTCAGTGAGTGAATGTTGTCAGTGAATGTTGTCAGTGAGTGAATGTTGTCAGTGAATGTTGTCAGTGAGTGAATGTTGTCAGTGAGTGAATGTTGTCAGTGAATGTTGTCAGAAAGTGAATGTTGTCAGTGAATGTTGTCAGTGAGTGAATGTTGTCAGTGAGGGAATGTTGTCAGTGAGGGAATGTTGTCAGTGAATGTTGTCAGTGAGTGAATGTTGTCAGTGAATGTTGTCAGTGAGTGAATGTTGTCAGTGAGTGAATGTTGTCAGTGAATGTTGTCAGTGAGCGAATGTTGTCAGTGAATGTTGTCAGAGAGTGAATGTTGTCAGTGAATGTTGTCAGTGAGTGAATGTTGTCAGTGAATGTTGTCAGTGAATGTTGTCAGTCAGTGAATGTTGTCAGAGAGTGAATGTTGTCAGTGAGTGAATGTTGTCAGTGAATGTTGTCAGTGAGTGAATGTTGTCAGTGAATGTTGTCAGTGAGTGAATGTTGTCAGAGAGTGAATGTTGTCAGTGAATGTTGTCAGTGAGCGAATTTTGTCAGTGAATGTTGTCAGTGAGTGAATGTTGTCAGTGAATGTTGTCAGTGAGTGAATGTTGTCAGTGAATGTTGTCAGTGAGTGAATGTTGTCAGTGAGTGAATGTTGTCAGAGAGTGAATGTTGTCAGTGAATGTTGCCAGTGAGCGAATGTTGTCAGTGAATGTTGTCAGAGAGTGAATGTTGTCAGTGAATGTTTTCAGTGAGTGAATGTTGTCAGTGAATGTTGTCAGTGAATGTTGTCAGAGAGTGAATGTTGTCAGTGAGTGAATGTTGTCAGTGAGTGAATGTTGTCAGTGAATGTTGTCAGTGAATGTTGTCAGTGAGTGAATGTTGTCAGTGAATGTTGTCAGTGAGTGAATGTTGTCAGTGAATGTTGTCAGTGAGTGAATGTTCTCAGTGAGTGAATGTTGTCAGTGAATGTTGTCAGAGAGTGAATGTTGTCAGTGAATGTTGTCAGAGAGTGAATGTTGTCAGTGAATGTTGTCAGTGAGTGAATGTTGTCAGTGAATGTTGTCAGTGAATGTTGTCAGTCAGTGAATGTTGTCAGAGAGTGAATGTTGTCAGTGAGTGAATGTTGTCAGTGAATGTTGTCAGTGAGTGAATGTTGTCAGTGAATGTTGTCAGTGAGTGAATGTTGTCAGAGAGTGAATGTTGTCAGTGAATGTTGTCAGTGAGCGAATGTTGTCAGTGAATGTTGTCAGTGAGTGAATGTTGTCAGTGAATGTTGTCAGTGAGTGAATGTTGTCAGTGAATGTTGTCAGTGAGTGAATGTTGTCAGTGAGGGAATGTTGTCAGAAAATGTTGTCAGTGAGTGAATGTTGTCAGTGAATGTTGTCAGTGAATGAATGTTGTCAGTGAATGTTGTCAGTGAGTGAATGTTGTCAGTGAGTGAATGTTGTCAGTGAATGTTGTCAGTGAGTGAATGTTGTCAGTGAATGTTGTCAGTGAATGTTGTCAGTTAGTGAATGTTGTCAGAGAGTGAATGTTGTCAGTGAATGTTGTCAGTGAGTGAATGTTGTCAGTGAATGTTGTCAGTGAGTGAATGTTGTCAGTGAATGTTGTCAGTGAGTGAATGTTTTCAGAGAGTGAATGTTGTCAGTGAGTGAATGTTGTCTGAGAGTGAATGTTGTCAGTGAATGTTGTCAGTGAGCGAATGTTGTCAGTGAATGTTGTCAGTGAGTGAATGTTGTCAGTGAATGTTGTCAGTGAGTGAATGTTGTCAGTGAATGTTGTCAGTGAGTGAATGTTGTCAGGGAGTGAATGTTGTCAGTGAATGTTGTCAGTGAGCGAATGTTGTCAGTGAATGTTGTCAGTGAGTGAATGTTGTAAGTGAATGTTGTCAGTGAGTGAATGTTGTCAGTGAATGTTGTAAGTGAGTGAATGTTGTCAGTGAGTGAATGTTGTCAGTGAATGTTGTCAGTGAGTGAATGTTGTCAGTGAATGTTGTCAGTGAGTGACTGTTGTCAGTGAATGTTGTCAGTGAATGTTGTCAGTGAGTGAATGTTGTCAGTTAATGTTGTCAGTGAGTGAATGTTGTCAGAGAGTGAATGTTGTCAGTGAGCGAATGTTGTCAGTGAATGTTGTCAGTGAGTGAATGTTGTCAGAAAATGTTGTCAGTGAGTGAATGTTGTCAGTGAATGTTGTCAGTGAGTGAATGTTGTCAGTGAATGTTGTCAGTGAGTGAATGTTGTCAGTGAGTGAATGTTGTCAGTGAATGTTGTCAGTGAGTGAATGTTGTCAGTGAATGTTGTCAGTGAGTGAATGTTGTCAGTGAATGTTGTCAGTGAATGTTGTCAGTGAATGTTGTCAGTGAGTGAATGTTGTCAGAGAGTGAATGTTGTCAGTGAGTGAATGTTGTCAGTGAATGTTGTCAGTGAGTGAATGTTGTCAGTGAATGTTGTCAGTGAGTGAATGTTGTCAGTGAGTGAATGTTGTCAGTGAATGTTGTCAGTGAGTGAATGTTGTCAGTGAATGTTGTCAGTGAGTGAATGTTGTCAGTGAATGTTGTCAGTGAGTGAATGTTGTCAGTGAGTGAATGTTGTCAGAGAGTGAATGTTGTCAGTGAATGTTGTCAGTGAGCAAATGTTGTCAGTGAATGTTGTCAGTGAGTGAATGTTGTCAGTGAATGTTGTCAGTGAGTGAATGTTGTCAGTGAATGTTGTCAGTGAGTGAATGTTGTCAGTGAGTGAATGTTGTCAGGGAGTGAATGTTGTCAGTGAATGTTGTCAGTGAGCGAATGTTGTCAGTGAATGTTGTCAGTGAGTGAATGTTGTCAGTGAATGTTGTCAGTGAGTGAATGTTGTCAGTGAGTGAATGTTGTCAGTGAATGTTGTCAGTGAGTGAATGTTGTCAGTGAATGTTGTCAGTGAGTGAATGTTGTCAGTGAATGTTGTCAGTGAGTGAATGTTGTCAGTGAATGTTGTCAGTGAGTGAATGTTGTCAGTGAGTGAATGTTGTCAGTGAATGTTGTCAGTGAGTGAATGTTGTCAGTGAATGTTGTCAGTGAGTGAATGTTGTCAGTGAATGTTGTCAGTGAGTGAATGTTGTCAGGGAGTGAATGTTGTCAGTGAATGTTGTCAGTGAGTGAATGTTGTCAGTGAATGTTGTCAGTGAGTGAATGTTGTCAGTGAGTGAATGTTGTCAGAGAGTGAATGTTGTCAGTGAGCGAATGTTGTCAGTGAATGTTGTCAGTGAGTGAATGTTGTCAGTGAATGTTGTCAGTGAGTGAATGTTGTCAGTGAATGTTGTCAGAGAGTGAATGTTGTCAGTGAATGTTGTCAGTGAATGTTGTCAGTGAATGTTGTCAGAGAGTGAATGTTGTCAGTGAATGTTGATAGTGAGTGAATGTTATCAGTGAATGTTGTCAGTGAGTGAATGTTGTCAGTGAATGTTGTCAGTGAGTGAATGTTGTCAGTGCATGTTGTCAGTGAATGTTGTCAGTGGGTGAATGTCAGAGAGTGAATGTTGTCAGTGAGTGAATGTTGTCAGTGAATGTTGTCAGTGAGTGAATGTTGTCAGTGAGTGAATGTTGTCAGAGAGTGAATGTTGTCAGAGAGTGAATGTTGTCAGTGAATGTTGTCAGTGAATGTTGTCAGTGAGTGAATGTTGTCAGTGAATGTTGTCAGTGAATGTTGTCAGTGAGTGAATGTTGTCAGTGAATGTTGTCAGTGAGTGAATGTTGTCAGTGAATGTTGTCAGTGAGTGAATGTTGTCAGTGAATGTTGTCAGTGAGTGAATGTTGTCAGTGAGTGAATGTTGTCAGTGAATGTTGTCAGTGAGCGAATGTTGTCAGTGAATGTTGTCAGTGAGTGAATGTTGTCAGAATATGTTGTCAGTGAGTGAATGTTGTCAGTGAATGTTGTCAGTGAGTGAATGTTGTCAGTGAGTGAATGTTGTCAGTGAATGTTGTCAGTGAGTGAATGTTGTCAGTGAGTGAATGTTGTCAGAGAGTGAATGTTGTCAGTGAATGTTGTCAGTGAGTGAATGTTGTCAGTGAATGTTGTCAGTGAGTGAATGTTGTCAGTGAATGTTGTCAGTGAGTGAATGTTGTCAGTGAATGTTGTCAGTGAGCGAATGTTGTCAGTGAATGTTGTCAGTGAGTGAATGTTGTCAGTGAATGTTGTCAGTGAGTGAATGTTGTCAGTGAATGTTGTCAGAGAGTGAATGTTGTCAGTGAATGTTGTCAGTGAGTGAATGTTGTCAGTGAATGTTGTCAGTGAGTGAATGTTGTCAGAGAGTGAATGTTGTCAGTGAGTGAATGTTGTCAGTGAATGTTGTCAGTGAGTGAATGTTGTCAGTGAATGTTGTCAGTGAGTGAATGTTGTCAGTGAATGTTGTCAGTGAGTGAATGTTGTCAGTGAGGGAATGTTGTCAGTGAATGTTGTCAGTGAGTGAATGTTGTCAGTGAATGTTGTCAGTGAGTGAATGTTGTCAGAGAGTGAATGTTGTCAGTGAATGTTGTCAGTGAGCGAATGTTGTCAGTGAATGTTGTCAGAGAGTGAATGTTGTCAGTGAATGTTGTCAGTGAGTGAATGTTGTCAGTGAATGTTGTCAGTGAATGTTGTCAGTCAGTGAATGTTGTCAGAGAGTGAATGTTGTCAGTGAGTGAATGTTGTCAGTGAATGTTGTCAGTGAGTGAATGTTGTCAGTGAATGTTGTCAGTGAGTGAATGTTGTCAGTGAATGTTGTCAGTGAGTGAATGTTGTCAGTGAATGTTGTCAGTGAGCGAATGTTGTCAGTGAATGTTGTCAGAGAGTGAATGTTGTCAGTGAATGTTGTCAGTGAGTGAATGTTGTCAGTGAATGTTGTCAGTCAGTGAATGTTGTCAGAGAGTGAATGTTGTCAGTGAGTGAATGTTGTCAGTGAGTGAATGTTGTCAGTGAATGTTGTCAGTGAGTGAATGTTGTCAGTGAATGTTGTCAGTGAGTGAATGTTGTCAGTGAATGTTGTCAGAGAGTGAATGTTGTCAGTGATATGTTGTCAGTGAATGTTGTCAGTGAATGTTGTCAGAGAGTGAATGTTGTCAGTGAATGTTGATAGTGAGTGAATGTTGTCAGTGAATGTTGTCAGTGAGTGAATGTTGTCAGTGAATGTTGTCAGTGAGTGAATGTTGTCAGTGAATGTTGTCAGTGAATGTTGTCAGTGGGTGAATGTCAGAGAGTGAATGTTGTCAGTGAGTGAATGTTGTCAGTGAATGTTGTCAGTGAGTGAATGTTGTCAGTGAGTGAATGTTGTCAGTGAGTGAATGTTGTCAGAGAGTGAATGTTGTCAGTGAATGTTGTCAGTGAATGTTGTCAGTGAGTGAATGTTGTCAGTGAATGTTGTCAGTGAATGTTGTCAGTGAGTGAATGTTGTCAGTGAATGTTGTCAGTGAGTGAATGTTGTCAGTGAATGTTGTCAGTGAGTGAATGTTGTCAGTGAGTGAATGTTGTCAGTGAATGTTGTCAGTGAGCGAATGTTGTCAGTGAATGTTGTCAGTGAGTGAATGTTGTCAGAATATGTTGTCAGTGAGTGAATGTTGTCAGTGAATGTTGTCAGTGAGTGAATGTTGTCAGTGAGTGAATGTTGTCAGTGAATGTTGTCAGTGAGTGAATGTTGTCAGTGAGTGAATGTTGTCAGAGAGTGAATGTTGTCAGTGAATGTTGTCAGTGAGTGAATGTTGTCAGTGAATGTTGTCAGTGAGTGAATGTTGTCAGTGAATGTTGTCAGTGAGTGAATGTTGTCAGTGAATGTTGTCAGTGAGCGAATGTTGTCAGTGAATGTTGTCAGTGAGTGAATGTTGTCAGTGAATGTTGTCAGTGAGTGAATGTTGTCAGTGAATGTTGTCAGAGAGTGAATGTTGTCAGTGAATGTTGTCAGTGAGTGAATGTTGTCAGTGAATGTTGTCAGTGAGTGAATGTTGTCAGAGAGTGAATGTTGTCAGTGAGTGAATGTTGTCAGTGAATGTTGTCAGTGAGTGAATGTTGTCAGTGAATGTTGTCAGTGAATGTTGTCAGTGAGGGAATGTTGTCAGTGAATGTTGTCAGTGAGTGAATGTTGTCAGTGAGGGAATGTTGTCAGTGAATGTTGTCAGTGAGTGAATGTTGTCAGTGAATGTTGTCAGTGAGAGAATGTTGTCAGTGAGTGAATGTTGTCAGAGAGTGAATGTTGTCAGTGAATGTTGTCAGTGAGCGAATGTTGTCAGTGAATGTTGTCAGTGAGTGAATGTTGTCAGTGAATGTTGTCAGTGAGTGAATGTTGTCAGTGAATGTTGTCAGTGAGTGAATGTTGTCAGTGAGTGAATGTTGTCAGTGAATGTTGTCAGTGAGTGAATGTTGTCAGTGAATGTTGTCAGTGAGTGAATGTTGTCAGTGAATGTTGTCAGTGAATGTTGTCAGTGAGTGAATGTTGTCAGTGAATGTTGTCAGTGAGTGAATGTTTTCAGAGAGTGAATGTTGTCAGTGAGTGAATGTTGTCAGAGAGTGAATGTTGTCAGTGAATGTTGTCAGTGAGTGAATGTTGTCAGTGAATGTTGTCAGTGAGTGAATGTTGTCAGTGAATGTTGTCAGTGAGTGAATGTTGTCAGTGAGTGAATGTTGTCAGGGAGTGAATGTTGTCAGTGAATGTTGTCAGTGAGCGAATGTTGTCAGTGAATGTTGTCAGTGAGTGAATGTTGTAAGTGAATGTTGTCAGTGAGTGAATGTTGTCAGTGAATGTTGTCAGTGAGTGAATGTTGTCAGTGAGTGAATGTTGTCAGTGAATGTTGTCAGTGAGTGACTGTTGTCAGTGAATGATGTCAGTGAATGTTGTCAGTGAGTGAATGTTGTCAGAGAGTGAATGTTGTCAGTGAATGATGTCAGTGAGCGAATGTTGTCAGTGAATGTTGTCAGTGAGTGAATGTTGTCAGAAAATGTTGTCAGTGAGTGAATGTTGTCAGTGAATGTTGGCAGTGAATGTTGTCAGTGAATGTTGTCAGTGAGTGAATGTTGTCAGTGAATGTTGTCAGTGAGTGAATGTTGTCAGTGAGTGAATGTTGTCAGTGAATGTTGTCAGTGAGTGAATGTTGTCAGGGAGTGAATGTTGTCAGTGAGTGAATGTTGTCAGTGAATGTTGTCAGTGAATGTTGTCAGTGAGTGAATGTTGTCAGAGAGTGAATGTTGTCAGTGAGTGAATGTTGTCAGTGAATGTTGTCAGTGAGTGAATGTTGTCAGTGAATGTTGTCAGTGAGTGAATGTTGTCAGTGAGTGAATGTTGTCAGTGAATGTTGTCAGTGAGTGAATGTTGTCAGTGAATGTTGTCAGTGAGTGAATGTTGTCAGTGAGTGAATGTTGTCAGAGAGTGAATGTTGTCAGTGAATGTTGTCAGTGAGCGAATGTTGTCAGTGAATGTTGTCAGTGAGTGAATGTTGTCAGTGAATGTTGTCAGTGAGTGAATGTTGTCAGTGAATGTTGTCAGTGAGTGAATGTTGTCAGTGAATGTTGTCAGTGAGTGAATGTTGTCAGTGAGTGTATGTTGTCAGTGAGTGAATGTTGTCAGTGAATGTTGTCAGTGAGTGAATGTTGTCAGTGAATGTTGTCAGTGAGTGAATGTTGTCAGAGAGTGAATGTTGTCAGTGAATGTTGTCAGTGAGTGAATGTTGTCAGTGAATGTTGTCAGTGAGTGAATGTTGTCAGTGAATGTTGTCAGAGAGTGAATGTTGTCAGTGAATGTTGTCAGTGAGTGAATGTTGTCAGTGAATGTTGTCAGTGAATGTTGTCAGTGAGTGAATGTTGTCAGAGAGTGAATGTTGTCAGTGAGTGAATGTTGTCAGTGAATGTTGTCAGTGAGTGAATGTTGTCAGTGAATGTTGTCAGTGAGTGAATGTTGTCAGTGAGTGAATGTTGTCAGTGAGTGAATGTTGTCAGTGAATGTTGTCAGTGAGTGAATGTTGTCAGTGAATGTTGTCAGTGAGTGAATGTTGTCAGTGAGTGAATGTTGTCAGAGAGTGAATGTTGTCAGTGAATATTGTCAGTGAGCGAATGTTGTCAGTGAATGTTGTCAGTGAGTGAATGTTGTCAGTTAATGTTGTCAGTGAGTGAATGTTGTCAGTGAATGTTGTCAGTGAGTGAATGTTGTCAGTGAGTGAATGTTGTCAGTGAGGGAATGTTGTCAGTGAATGTTGTCAGTGAGTGAATGTTGTCAGTGAATGTTGTCAGTGAGTGAATGTTGTCAGTGAATGTTGTCAGTGAATGTTGTCAGTGAGCGAATGTTGTCAGTGAATGTTGTCAGTGAGTGAATGTTGTCAGAAAATGTTGTCAGTAAGTGAATGTTGTCAGTGAGTGAATGTTGTCAGTGAATGTTGTCAGTGAGTGAATGTTGTCAGTGAGTGAATGTTGTCAGTGAATGTTGTCAGTGAGTGAATGTTGTCAGTGAATGTTGTCAGTGAATGTTGTCAGTGAGTGAATGTTGTCAGTGAATGTTGTCAGTGAGTGAATGTTGTCAGTGAATGTTGTCAGTGAGTGAATGTTGTCAGGGAGTGAATGTTGTCAGTGAATGTTGTCAGTGAGTGAATGTTGTCAGTGAATGTTGTCAGTGAATGTTGTCAGTGAGTGAATGTTGTCAGAGAGTGAATGTTGTCAGTGAGTGAATGTTGTCAGTGAGTGAATGTTGTCAGTGAATGTTGTCAGTGAGTGAATGTTGTCAGTGAATGTTGTCAGTGAGTGAATGTTGTCAGTGAATGTTGTCAGTGAGTGAATGTTGTCAGTGAGTGAATGTTGTCAGAGAGTGAATGTTGTCAGTGAATGTTGTCAGTGAGCGAATGTTGTCAGTGAATGTTGTCAGTGAGTGAATGTTGTCAGTGAATGTTGTCAGTGAGTGAATGTTGTCAGTGAATGTTGTCAGTGACTGTTGTCAGTGAGTGAATGTTGTCAGAGAGTGAATGTTGTCAGTGAATGTTGTCAGTGAGCGAATGTTGTCAGTGAATGTTGTCAGTGAGTGAATGTTGTCAGTGAATGTTGTCAGGGAGTGAATGTTGTCAGTGAATGTTGTCAGTGAGTGAATGTTGTCAGTGAATGTTGTCAGTGAGTGAATGTTGTCAGTGAATGTTGTCAGTGAGTGAATGTTGTCAGTGAATGTTGTCAGTGAGTGAATGTTGTCAGTGAATGTTGTCAGTGAGTGAATGTTGTCAGTGAGTGAATGTTGTCAGTGAATGTTGTCAGTGAGTGAATGTTGTCAGTGAATGTTGTCAGAGAGTGAATGTTGTCAGTGAATGTTGTCAGTGAGTGAATGTTGTCAGTGAATGTTGTCAGTGAGTGAATGTTGTCAGAGAGTGAATGTTGTCAGTGAGTGAATGTTGTCAGTGAATGTTGTCAGTGAGTGAATGTTGTCAGTGAATGTTGTCAGTGAGTGAATGTTGTCAGTGAATGTTGTCAGTCAGTGAATGTTGTCAGAGAGTGAATGTTGTCAGTGAGTGAATGTTGTCAGTGAGTGAATGTTGTCAGTGAATGTTGTCAGTGAGTGAATGTTGTCAGTGAATGTTGTCAGTGAGTGAATGTTGTCAGTGAATGTTGTCAGAGAGTGAATGTTGTCAGTGAATGTTGTCAGTGAATGTTGTCAGTGAATGTTGTCAGAGAGTGAATGTTGTCAGTGAATGTTGATAGTGAGTGAATGTTGTCAGTGAATGTTGTCAGTGAGTGAATGTTGTCAGTGAATGTTGTCAGTGAGTGAATGTTGTCAGTGAATGTTGTCAGTGAATGTTGTCAGTGGGTGAATGTCAGAGAGTGAATGTTGTCAGTGAGTGAATGTTGTCAGTGAATGTTGTCAGTGAGTGAATGTTGTCAGTGAGTGAATGTTGTCAGTGAGTGAATGTTGTCAGAGAGTGAATGTTGTCAGTGAATGTTGTCAGTGAATGTTGTCAGTGAGTGAATGTTGTCAGTGAATGTTGTCAGTGAATGTTGTCAGTGAGTGAATGTTGTCAGTGAATGTTGTCAGTGAGTGAATGTTGTCAGTGAATGTTGTCAGTGAGTGAATGTTGTCAGTGAATGTTGTCAGTGAGTGAATGTTGTCAGTGAGTGAATGTTGTCAGTGAATGTTGTCAGTGAGCGAATGTTGTCAGTGAATGTTGTCAGTGAGTGAATGTTGTCAGAATATGTTGTCAGTGAGTGAATGTTGTCAGTGAATGTTGTCAGTGAGTGAATGTTGTCAGTGAGTGAATGTTGTCAGTGAATGTTGTCAGTGAGTGAATGTTGTCAGTGAGTGAATGTTGTCAGAGAGTGAATGTTGTCAGTGAATGTTGTCAGTGAGTGAATGTTGTCAGTGAATGTTGTCAGTGAGTGAATGTTGTCAGTGAATGTTGTCAGTGAGTGAATGTTGTCAGTGAATGTTGTCAGTGAGCGAATGTTGTCAGTGAATGTTGTCAGTGAGTGAATGTTGTCAGTGAATGTTGTCAGTGAGTGAATGTTGTCAGTGAATGTTGTCAGAGAGTGAATGTTGTCAGTGAATGTTGTCAGTGAGTGAATGTTGTCAGTGAATGTTGTCAGTGAGTGAATGTTGTCAGAGAGTGAATGTTGTCAGTGAGTGAATGTTGTCAGTGAATGTTGTCAGTGAGTGAATGTTGTCAGTGAATGTTGTCAGTGAATGTTGTCAGTGAGGGAATGTTGTCAGTGAATGTTGTCAGTGAGTGAATGTTGTCAGTGAGGGAATGTTGTCAGTGAATGTTGTCAGTGAGTGAATGTTGTCAGTGAATGTTGTCAGTGAGAGAATGTTGTCAGTGAGTGAATGTTGTCAGAGAGTGAATGTTGTCAGTGAATGTTGTCAGTGAGCGAATGTTGTCAGTGAATGTTGTCAGTGAGTGAATGTTGTCAGTGAATGTTGTCAGTGAGTGAATGTTGTCAGTGAGTGAATGTTGTCAGTGAATGTTGTCAGTGAGTGAATGTTGTCAGTGAATGTTGTCAGTGAGTGAATGTTGTCAGTGAATGTTGTCAGTGAATGTTGTCAGTGAGTGAATGTTGTCAGTGAATGTTGTCAGTGAGTGAATGTTTTCAGAGAGTGAATGTTGTCAGTGAGTGAATGTTGTCAGAGAGTGAATGTTGTCAGTGAATGTTGTCAGTGAGTGAATGTTGTCAGTGAATGTTGTCAGTGAGTGAATGTTGTCAGTGAATGTTGTCAGTGAGTGAATGTTGTCAGTGAGTGAATGTTGTCAGGGAGTGAATGTTGTCAGTGAATGTTGTCAGTGAGCGAATGTTGTCAGTGAATGTTGTCAGTGAGTGAATGTTGTAAGTGAATGTTGTCAGTGAGTGAATGTTGTCAGTGAATGTTGTCAGTGAGTGAATGTTGTCAGTGAGTGAATGTTGTCAGTGAGTGAATGTTGTCAGTGAATGTTGTCAGTGAGTGACTGTTGTCAGTGAATGATGTCAGTGAATGTTGTCAGTGAGTGACTGTTGTCAGAGAGTGAATGTTGTCAGTGAATGATGTCAGTGAGCGAATGTTGTCAGTGAATGTTGTCAGTGAGTGAATGTTGTCAGAAAATGTTGTCAGTGAGTGAATGTTGTCAGTGAATGTTGGCAGTGAATGTTGTCAGTGAATGTTGTCAGTGAGTGAATGTTGTCAGTGAATGTTGTCAGTGAGTGAATGTTGTCAGTGAGTGAATGTTGTCAGTGAATGTTGTCAGTGAGTGAATGTTGTCAGGGAGTGAATGTTGTCAGTGAATGTTGTCAGTGAGTGAATGTTGTCAGTGAATGTTGTCAGTGAATGTTGTCAGTGAGTGAATGTTGTCAGAGAGTGAATGTTGTCAGTGAGTGAATGTTGTCAGTGAATGTTGTCAGTGAGTGAATGTTGTCAGTGAATGTTGTCAGTGAGTGAATGTTGTCAGTGAGTGAATGTTGTCAGTGAATGTTGTCAGTGAGTGAATGTTGTCAGTGAATGTTGTCAGTGAGTGAATGTTGTCAGTGAGTGAATGTTGTCAGAGAGTGAATGTTGTCAGTGAATGTTGTCAGTGAGCGAATGTTGTCAGTGAATGTTGTCAGTGAGTGAATGTTGTCAGTGAATGTTGTCAGTGAGTGAATGTTGTCAGTGAATGTTGTCAGTGAGTGAATGTTGTCAGTGAATGTTGTCAGTGAGTGAATGTTGTCAGTGAGTGTATGTTGTCAGTGAGTGAATGTTGTCAGTGAATGTTGTCAGTGAGTGAATGTTGTCAGTGAATGTTGTCAGTGAGTGAATGTTGTCAGAGAGTGAATGTTGTCAGTGAATGTTGTCAGTGAGTGAATGTTGTCAGTGAATGTTGTCAGTGAGTGAATGTTGTCAGTGAATGTTGTCAGTGAGTGAATGTTGTCAGTGAATGTTGTCAGAGAGTGAATGTTGTCAGTGAATGTTGTCAGTGAGTGAATGTTGTCAGTGAATGTTGTCAGTGAATGTTGTCAGTGAGTGAATGTTGTCAGAGAGTGAATGTTGTCAGTGAGTGAATGTTGTCAGTGAATGTTGTCAGTGAGTGAATGTTGTCAGTGAATGTTGTCAGTGAGTGAATGTTGTCAGTGAGTGAATGTTGTCAGTGAGTGAATGTTGTCAGTGAATGTTGTCAGTGAGTGAATGTTGTCAGTGAATGTTGTCAGTGAGTGAATGTTGTCAGTGAGTGAATGTTGTCAGAGAGTGAATGTTGTCAGTGAATATTGTCAGTGAGCGAATGTTGTCAGTGAATGTTGTCAGTGAGTGAATGTTGTCAGTTAATGTTTTCAGTGAGTGAATGTTGTCAGTGAATGTTGTCAGTGAGTGAATGTTGTCAGTGAGTGAATGTTGTCAGTGAGGGAATGTTGTCAGTGAATGTTGTCAGTGAGTGAATGTTGTCAGTGAATGTTGTCAGTGAGTGAATGTTGTCAGTGAATGTTGTCAGTGAATGTTGTCAGTGAGCGAATGTTGTCAGTGAATGTTGCCAGTGAGTGAATGTTGTCAGAAAATGTTGTCAGTAAGTGAATGTTGTCAGTGAGTGAATGTTGTCAGTGAATGTTGTCAGTGAGTGAATGTTGTCAGTGAGTGAATGTTGTCAGTGAATGTTGTCAGTGAGTGAATGTTGTCAGTGAATGTTGTCAGTGAATGTTGTCAGTGAGTGAATGTTGTCAGTGAATGTTGTCAGTGAGTGAATGTTGTCAGTGAATGTTGTCAGTGAGTGAATGTTGTCAGGGAGTGAATGTTGTCAGTGAATGTTGTCAGTGAGTGAATGTTGTCAGTGAATGTTGTCAGTGAATGTTGTCAGTGAGTGAATGTTGTCAGAGAGTGAATGTTGTCAGTGAGTGAATGTTGTCAGTGAGTGAATGTTGTCAGTGAATGTTGTCAGTGAGTGAATGTTGTCATTGAATGTTGTCAGTGAGTGAATGTTGTCAGTGAATGTTGTCAGTGAGTGAATGTTGTCAGTGAGTGAATGTTGTCAGAGAGTGAATGTTGTCAGTGAATGTTGTCAGTGAGCGAATGTTGTCAGTGAATGTTGTCAGTGAGTGAATGTTGTCAGTGAATGTTGTCAGTGAGTGAATGTTGTCAGTGAATGTTGTCAGTGACTGTTGTCAGTGAGTGAATGTTGTCAGTGAGTGAATGTTGTCAGTGAATGTTGTCAGTGAGTGAATGTTGTCAGTGAATGTTGTCAGTGAGTGAATGTTGTCAGTGAATGTTGTCAGTGAGTGAATGTTGTCAGAGAGTGAATGTTGTCAGTGAATGTTGTCAGTGAGCGAATGTTGTCAGTGAATGTTGTCAGTGAGTGAATGTTGTCAGTGAATGTTGTCAGGGAGTGAATGTTGTCAGTGAATGTTGTCAGTGAGTGAATGTTGTCAGTGAATGTTGTCAGTGAGTGAATGTTGTCAGTGAATGTTGTCAGTGAGTGAATGTTGTCAGTGAATGTTGTCAGTGAGTGAATGTTGTCAGTGAATGTTGTCAGTGAGTGAATGTTGTCAGTGAGTGAATGTTGTCAGTGAATGTTGTCAGTGAGTGAATGTTGTCAGTGAATGTTGTCAGAGAGTGAATGTTGTCAGTGAATGTTGTCAGTGAGTGAATGTTGTCAGTGAATGTTGTCAGTGAGTGAATGTTGTCAGAGAGTGAATGTTGTCAGTGAGTGAATGTTGTCAGTGAATGTTGTCAGTGAGTGAATGTTGTCAGTGAATGTTGTCAGTGAGTGAATGTTGTCAGTGAGTGAATGTTGTCAGGGAGTGAATGTTGTCAGTGAATGTTGTCAGTGAGCGAATGTTGTCAGTGAATGTTGTCAGTGAGTGAATGTTGTCAGTGAATGTTGTCAGTGAGTGAATGTTGTCAGTGAATGTTGTCAGTGAGTGAATGTTGTCAGTGAGTGAATGTTGTCAGTGAATGTTGTCAGTGAGTGAATGTTGTCAGTGAATGTTGTCAGTGAGTGAATGTTGTCAGTGAATGTTGTCAGTGAATGTTGTCAGTGAGTGAATGTTGTCAGTGAATGTTGTCAGTGAGTGAATGTTGTCAGTGAATGTTGTCAGTGAGCGAATGTTGTCAGTGAATGTTGTCAGTGAGTGAATGTTGTCAGAAAATGTTGTCAGTGAGTGAATGTTGTCAGTGAGTGAATGTTGTCAGTGAATGTTGTCAGTGAGTGAATGTTGTCAGTGAGTGAATGTTGTCAGTGAATGTTGTCAGTGAGTGAATGTTGTCAGTGAGTGAATGTTGTCAGTGAATGCTGTCAGTGAGTGAATGTTGTCAGTGAATGTTGTCAGTGAGTGAATGTTGTCAGAGAGTGAATGTTGTCAGTGAATGTTGTCAGTGAGTGAATGTTGTCAGTGAATGTTGTCAGTGAGTGAATGTTGTCAGTGAGTGAATGTTGTCAGTGAATGTTGTCAGTGAGTGAATGTTGTCAGTGAGTGAATGTTGTCAGTGAATGTTGTCAGTGAGTGAATGTTGTCAGTGAATGTTGTCAGTGAGTGAATGTTGTCAGTGAATGTTGTCAGTGAGTGAATGTTGTCAGTGAATGTTGTCAGTGAGTGAATGTTGTCAGTGAATGTTGTCAGTGAGTGAATGTTGTCAGTGAATGTTGTCAGTGAATGTTGTCAGTGAGTGAATGTTGTCAGTGAATGTTGTCAGTGAGTGAATGTTGTCAGTGAATGTTGTCAGTGAGTGAATGTTGTCAGTGAATGTTGTCAGTGAATGTTGTCAGTGAGTGAATGTTGTCAGTGAATGTTGTCAGTGAGTGAATGTTGTCAGAGAGTGAATGTTGTCAGTGAATGTTGTCAGTGAGTGAATGTTGTCAGTGAATGTTGTCAGTGAGTGAATGTTGTCAGAGAGTGAATGTTGTCAGTGAATGTTGTCAGTGAGCGAATGTTGTCAGTGAATGTTGTCAGTGACTGAATGTTGTCAGAAAATGTTGTCAGTGAGTGAATGTTGTCAGTGAGGGAATGTTGTCAGTGAATGTTGTCAGTGAGTGAATGTTGTCAGTGAATGTTGTCAGTGAGTGAATGTTGTCAGTGAGCGAATGTTGTCAGTGAATGTTGTCAGTGAGTGAATGTTGTCAGTGAATGTTGTCAGAAAGTGAATGTTGTCAGTGAATGTTGTCAGTGAGTGAATGTTGTCAGTGAGTGAATGTTGTCAGTGAATGTTGTCAGAGAGTGAATGTTGTCAGTGAATGTTGTCAGAGAGTGAATGTTGTCAGTGAGTGAATGTTGTCAGAGAGTGAATGTTGTCAGTCAGTGAATGTTGTCAGTGAGTGAATGTTGTCAGTGAGTGAATGTTGTCAGTGAGTGAATGTTGTCAGTGAATGTTGTCAGTGAGTGAATGTTGTCAGTGAATGTTGTCAGTGAGTGAATGTTGTCAGTGAATGTTGTCAGTGAGTGAATGTTGTCAGTGAATGTTGTCAGTGAGTGAATGTTGTCAGTGAGTGAATGTTGTCAGTGAATGTTGTCAGTGAGTGAATGTTGTCAGTGAATGTTGTCAGTGAATGTTGTCAGTGAGTGAATGTTGTCAGGGAGTGAATGTTGTCAGTGAATGTTGTCAGTGAGTGAATGTTGTCAGTGAATGTTGTCAGTGAGTGAATGTTGTCAGTGAGTGAATGTTGTCAGAGAGTGAATGTTGTCAGTGAGCGAATGTTGTCAGTGAATGTTGTCAGTGAGTGAATGTTGTCAGTGAATGTTGTCAGTGAGTGAATGTTGTCAGTGAGTGAATGTTGTCAGTGAATGTTGTCAGTGAGTGAATGTTGTCAGTGAATGTTGTCAGTGAATGTTGTCAGTGAGTGAATGTTGTCAGTGAATGTTGTCAGTGAGTGAATGTTTTCAGAGAGTGAATGTTGTCAGTGAATGTTGTCAGTGAGCGAATGTTGTCAGTGAATGTTGTCAGTGAGTGAATGTTGTCAGTGAGTGAATGTTGTCAGTGAATGTTGTCAGTGAGTGAATGTTGTCAGTGAGGGAATGTTGTCAGTGAATGTTGTCAGTGAGTGAATGTTGTCAGTGAATGTTGTCAGTGAGTGAATGTTGTCAGAGAGTGAATGTTGTCAGTGAATGTTGTCAGTGAGCGAATGTTGTCAGTGAATGTTGTCAGTGAGTGAATGTTGTCAGTGAATGTTGTCAGTGAGTGAATGTTGTCAGTGAATGTTGTCAGTGAGTGAATGTTGTCAGTGAGTGAATGTTGTCAGTGAATGTTGTCAGTGAGTGAATGTTGTCAGTGAATGTTGTCAGTGAGTGAATGTTGTCAGTGAATGTTGTCAGTGAATGTTGTCAGTGAATGTTGTCAGTGAATGTTGTCAGTGAGTGAATGTTGTCAGAGAGTGAATGTTGTCAGTGAATGTTGTCAGTGAGCGAATGTTGTCAGTGAATGTTGACAGTGAGTGAATGTTGTCAGAAAATGTTGTCAGTGAGTGAATGTTGTCAGTGAATGTTGTCAGTGAGTGAATGTTGTCAGTGAATGTTGTCAGTGAATGTTGTCAGTGAGTGAATGTTGTCAGTGAGTGAATGTTGTCAGTGAATGTTGTCAGTGAGTGAATGTTGTCAGTGAGTGAATGTTGTCAGTGTGTGAATGTTGTCAGTGAATGTTGTCAGTGAGTGAATGTTGTCAGTGAATGTTGTCAGTGAGTGAATGTTGTCAGTGAGTGAATGTTGTCAGAGAGTGAATGTTGTCAGTGAATGTTGTCAGTGAGTGAATGTTGTCAGTGAATGTTGTCAGTGAGTGAATGTTGTCAGTGAATGTTGTCAGTGAGTGAATGTTGTCAGTGAATGTTGTCAGTGAGTGAATGTTGTCAGAGAGTGAATGTTGTCAGTGAATGTTGTCAGTGAGCGAATGTTGTCAGTGAATGTTGTCAGTGAGTGAATGTTGTCAGTGAATGTTGTCAGTGAGTGAATGTTGTCAGTGAATGTTGTCAGTGAGTGAATGTTGTCAGTGAGTGAATGTTGTCAGTGAATGTTGTCAGTGAGTGAATGTTGTCAGTGAATGTTGTCAGTGAGTGAATGTTGTCAGTGAATGTTGTCAGTGAGTGAATGTTGTCAGTGAGTGAATGTTGTCAGTGAATGTTGACAGTGAGTGAATGTTGTCTGTGAATGTTGTCAGTGAGTGAATGTTGTCAGTGAATGTTGTCAGTGAGTGAATGTTGTCAGTGAGTGAATGTTGTCAGGGAGTGAATGTTGTCAGTGAATGTTGTCAGTGAGCGAATGTTGTCAGTGAATGTTGTCAGTGAGTGAATGTTGTCAGTGAATGTTGTCAGTGAGTGAATGTTGTCAGTGAATGTTGTCAGAGAGTGAATGTTGTCAGTGAATGTTGTCAGTGAGTGAATGTTGTCAGTGAATGTTGTCAGTGAATGTTGTCAGTCAGTGAATGTTGTCAGAGAGTGAATGTTGTCAGTGAGTGAATGTTGTCAGTGAATGTTGTCAGTGAGTGAATGTTGTCAGTGAATGTTGTCAGTGAGTGAATGTTGTCAGAGAGAGAATGTTGTCAGTGAATGTTGTCAGTGAGCGAATGTTGTCAGTGAATGTTGTCAGTGAATGTTGTCAGAGACTGAATGTTGTCAGTGAATGTTGATAGTGAGTGAATGTTGTCAGTGAATGTTGTCAGTGAGTGAATGTTGTCAGTGAATGTTGTCAGTGAGTGAATGTCAGAGAGTGAATGTTGTCAGTGAGTGAATGTTGTCAGTGAATGTTGTCAGTGAGTGAATGTTGTCAGAGAGTGAATGTTGTCAGTGAATGTTGTCAGAGAGTGAATGTTGTCAGTGAATGTTGTCAGAGAGTGAATGTTGTCAGTGAATGTTGATAGTGAGTGAATGTTGTCAGTGAATGTTGTCAGTGAGTGAATGTTGTCAGTGAATGTTGTCAGTGAGTGAATGTTGTCAGTGAATGTTGTCAGTGAATGTTGTCAGTGGGTGAATGTCAGAGAGTGAATGTTGTCAGTGAGTGAATGTTGTCAGTGAATGTTGTCAGTGAGTGAATGTTGTCAGTGAGTGAATGTTGTCAGAGAGTGAATGTTGTCAGTGAATGTTGTCAGTGAATGTTGTCAGTGAGTGAATGTTGTCAGTGAATGTTGTCAGTGAATGTTGTCAGTGAGTGAATGTTGTCAGTGAATGTTGTCAGTGAGTGAATGTTGTCAGTGAATGTTGTCAGTGAGTGAATGTTGTCAGTGAATGTTGTCAGTGAGTGAATGTTGTCAGTGAGTGAATGTTGTCAGTGAATGTTGTCAGTGAGCGAATGTTGTCAGTGAATGTTGTCAGTGAGTGAATGTTGTCAGAATATGTTGTCAGTGAGTGAATGTTGTCAGTGAATGTTGTCAGTGAGTGAATGTTGTCAGTGAGTGAATGTTGTCAGTGAATGTTGTCAGTGAGTGAATGTTGTCAGTGAGTGAATGTTGTCAGAGAGTGAATGTTGTCAGTGAATGTTGTCAGTGAGTGAATGTTGTCAGTGAATGTTGTCAGTGAGTGAATGTTGTCAGTGAATGTTGTCAGTGAGTGAATGTTGTCAGTGAATGTTGTCAGTGAGCGAATGTTGTCAGTGAATGTTGTCAGTGAGTGAATGTTGTCAGTGAATGTTGTCAGTGAGTGAATGTTGTCAGTGAATGTTGTCAGAGAGTGAATGTTGTCAGTGAATGTTGTCAGTGAGTGAATGTTGTCAGAGAGTGAATGTTGTCAGTGAGTGAATGTTGTCAGTGAATGTTGTCAGTGAGTGAATGTTGTCAGTGAATGTTGTCAGTGAATGTTGTCAGTGAGGGAATGTTGTCAGTGAATGTTGTCAGTGAGTGAATGTTGTCAGTGAGGGAATGTTGTCAGTGAATGTTGTCAGTGAGTGAATGTTGTCAGTGAATGTTGTCAGTGAGAGAATGTTGTCAGTGAGTGAATGTTGTCAGAGAGTGAATGTTGTCAGTGAATGTTGTCAGTGAGCGAATGTTGTCAGTGAATGTTGTCAGTGAGTGAATGTTGTCAGTGAATGTTGTCAGTGAGTGAATGTTGTCAGTGAATGTTGTCAGTGAGTGAATGTTGTCAGTGAGTGAATGTTGTCAGTGAATGTTGTCAGTGAGTGAATGTTGTCAGTGAATGTTGTCAGTGAGTGAATGTTGTCAGTGAATGTTGTCAGTGAATGTTGTCAGTGAGTGAATGTTGTCAGTGAATGTTGTCAGTGAGTGAATGTTTTCAGAGAGTGAATGTTGTCAGTGAGTGAATGTTGTCAGAGAGTGAATGTTGTCAGTGAATGTTGTCAGTGAGTGAATGTTGTCAGTGAATGTTGTCAGTGAGTGAATGTTGTCAGTGAATGTTGTCAGTGAGTGAATGTTGTCAGTGAGTGAATGTTGTCAGGGAGTGAATGTTGTCAGTGAATGTTGTCAGTGAGCGAATGTTGTCAGTGAATGTTGTCAGTGAGTGAATGTTGTAAGTGAATGTTGTCAGTGAGTGAATGTTGTCAGTGAATGTTGTCAGTGAGTGAATGTTGTCAGTGAGTGAATGTTGTCAGTGAGTGAATGTTGTCAGTGAATGTTGTCAGTGAGTGACTGTTGTCAGTGAATGATGTCAGTGAATGTTGTCAGTGAGTGAATGTTGTCAGAGAGTGAATGTTGTCAGTGAATGATGTCAGTGAGCGAATGTTGTCAGTGAATGTTGTCAGTGAGTGAATGTTGTCAGAAAATGTTGTCAGTGAGTGAATGTTGTCAGTGAATGTTGGCAGTGAATGTTGTCAGTGAATGTTGTCAGTGAGTGAATGTTGTCAGTGAATGTTGTCAGTGAGTGAATGTTGTCAGTGAGTGAATGTTGTCAGTGAATGTTGTCAGTGAGTGAATGTTGTCAGGGAGTGAATGTTGTCAGTGAATGTTGTCAGTGAGTGAATGTTGTCAGTGAATGTTGTCAGTGAATGTTGTCAGTGAGTGAATGTTGTCAGAGAGTGAATGTTGTCAGTGAGTGAATGTTGTCAGTGAATGTTGTCAGTGAGTGAATGTTGTCAGTGAATGTTGTCAGTGAGTGAATGTTGTCAGTGAGTGAATGTTGTCAGTGAATGTTGTCAGTGAGTGAATGTTGTCAGTGAATGTTGTCAGTGAGTGAATGTTGTCAGTGAGTGAATGTTGTCAGAGAGTGAATGTTGTCAGTGAATGTTGTCAGTGAGCGAATGTTGTCAGTGAATGTTGTCAGTGAGTGAATGTTGTCAGTGAATGTTGTCAGTGAGTGAATGTTGTCAGTGAATGTTGTCAGTGAGTGAATGTTGTCAGTGAATGTTGTCAGTGAGTGAATGTTGTCAGTGAGTGTATGTTGTCAGTGAGTGAATGTTGTCAGTGAATGTTGTCAGTGAGTGAATGTTGTCAGTGAATGTTGTCAGTGAGTGAATGTTGTCAGAGAGTGAATGTTGTCAGTGAATGTTGTCAGTGAGTGAATGTTGTCAGTGAATGTTGTCAGTGAGTGAATGTTGTCAGTGAATGTTGTCAGTGAGTGAATGTTGTCAGTGAATGTTGTCAGAGAGTGAATGTTGTCAGTGAATGTTGTCAGTGAGTGAATGTTGTCAGTGAATGTTGTCAGTGAATGTTGTCAGTGAGTGAATGTTGTCAGAGAGTGAATGTTGTCAGTGAGTGAATGTTGTCAGTGAATGTTGTCAGTGAGTGAATGTTGTCAGTGAATGTTGTCAGTGAGTGAATGTTGTCAGTGAGTGAATGTTGTCAGTGAGTGAATGTTGTCAGTGAATGTTGTCAGTGAGTGAATGTTGTCAGTGAATGTTGTCAGTGAGTGAATGTTGTCAGTGAGTGAATGTTGTCAGAGAGTGAATGTTGTCAGTGAATATTGTCAGTGAGCGAATGTTGTCAGTGAATGTTGTCAGTGAGTGAATGTTGTCAGTTAATGTTTTCAGTGAGTGAATGTTGTCAGTGAATGTTGTCAGTGAGTGAATGTTGTCAGTGAGTGAATGTTGTCAGTGAGGGAATGTTGTCAGTGAATGTTGTCAGTGAGTGAATGTTGTCAGTGAATGTTGTCAGTGAGTGAATGTTGTCAGTGAATGTTGTCAGTGAATGTTGTCAGTGAGCGAATGTTGTCAGTGAATGTTGTCAGTGAGTGAATGTTGTCAGAAAATGTTGTCAGTAAGTGAATGTTGTCAGTGAGTGAATGTTGTCAGTGAATGTTGTCAGTGAGTGAATGTTGTCAGTGAGTGAATGTTGTCAGTGAATGTTGTCAGTGAGTGAATGTTGTCAGTGAATGTTGTCAGTGAATGTTGTCAGTGAGTGAATGTTGTCAGTGAATGTTGTCAGTGAGTGAATGTTGTCAGTGAATGTTGTCAGTGAGTGAATGTTGTCAGGGAGTGAATGTTGTCAGTGAATGTTGTCAGTGAGTGAATGTTGTCAGTGAATGTTGTCAGTGAATGTTGTCAGTGAGTGAATGTTGTCAGAGAGTGAATGTTGTCAGTGAGTGAATGTTGTCAGTGAGTGAATGTTGTCAGTGAATGTTGTCAGTGAGTGAATGTTGTCAGTGAATGTTGTCAGTGAGTGAATGTTGTCAGTGAATGTTGTCAGTGAGTGAATGTTGTCAGTGAGTGAATGTTGTCAGAGAGTGAATGTTGTCAGTGAATGTTGTCAGTGAGCGAATGTTGTCAGTGAATGTTGTCAGTGAGTGAATGTTGTCAGTGAATGTTGTCAGTGAGTGAATGTTGTCAGTGAATGTTGTCAGTGACTGTTGTCAGTGAGTGAATGTTGTCAGTGAGTGAATGTTGTCAGTGAATGTTGTCAGTGAGTGAATGTTGTCAGTGAATGTTGTCAGTGAGTGAATGTTGTCAGTGAATGTTGTCAGTGAGTGAATGTTGTCAGAGAGTGAATGTTGTCAGTGAATGTTGTCAGTGAGCGAATGTTGTCAGTGAATGTTGTCAGTGAGTGAATGTTGTCAGTGAATGTTGTCAGGGAGTGAATGTTGTCAGTGAATGTTGTCAGTGAGTGAATGTTGTCAGTGAATGTTGTCAGTGAGTGAATGTTGTCAGTGAATGTTGTCAGTGAGTGAATGTTGTCAGTGAATGTTGTCAGTGAGTGAATGTTGTCAGTGAATGTTGTCAGTGAGTGAATGTTGTCAGTGAGTGAATGTTGTCAGTGAATGTTGTCAGTGAGTGAATGTTGTCAGTGAATGTTGTCAGAGAGTGAATGTTGTCAGTGAATGTTGTCAGTGAGTGAATGTTGTCAGTGAATGTTGTCAGTGAGTGAATGTTGTCAGAGAGTGAATGTTGTCAGTGAGTGAATGTTGTCAGTGAATGTTGTCAGTGAGTGAATGTTGTCAGTGAATGTTGTCAGTGAGTGAATGTTGTCAGTGAGTGAATGTTGTCAGGGAGTGAATGTTGTCAGTGAATGTTGTCAGTGAGCGAATGTTGTCAGTGAATGTTGTCAGTGAGTGAATGTTGTCAGTGAATGTTGTCAGTGAGTGAATGTTGTCAGTGAATGTTGTCAGTGAGTGAATGTTGTCAGTGAGTGAATGTTGTCAGTGAATGTTGTCAGTGAGTGAATGTTGTCAGTGAATGTTGTCAGTGAGTGAATGTTGTCAGTGAATGTTGTCAGTGAATGTTGTCAGTGAGTGAATGTTGTCAGTGAATGTTGTCAGTGAGTGAATGTTGTCAGTGAATGTTGTCAGTGAGCGAATGTTGTCAGTGAATGTTGTCAGTGAGTGAATGTTGTCAGAAAATGTTGTCAGTGAGTGAATGTTGTCAGTGAGTGAATGTTGTCAGTGAATGTTGTCAGTGAGTGAATGTTGTCAGTGAGTGAATGTTGTCAGTGAATGTTGTCAGTGAGTGAATGTTGTCAGTGAGTGAATGTTGTCAGTGAATGCTGTCAGTGAGTGAATGTTGTCAGTGAATGTTGTCAGTGAGTGAATGTTGTCAGAGAGTGAATGTTGTCAGTGAATGTTGTCAGTGAGTGAATGTTGTCAGTGAATGTTGTCAGTGAGTGAATGTTGTCAGTGAGTGAATGTTGTCAGTGAATGTTGTCAGTGAGTGAATGTTGTCAGTGAGTGAATGTTGTCAGTGAATGTTGTCAGTGAGTGAATGTTGTCAGTGAATGTTGTCAGTGAGTGAATGTTGTCAGTGAATGTTGTCAGTGAGTGAATGTTGTCAGTGAATGTTGTCAGTGAGTGAATGTTGTCAGAGAGTGAATGTTGTCAGTGAATGTTGTCAGTGAATGTTGTCAGTGAGTGAATGTTGTCAGTGAATGTTGTCAGTGAGTGAATGTTGTCAGTGAATGTTGTCAGTGAGTGAATGTTGTCAGTGAATGTTGTCAGTGAATGTTGTCAGTGAGTGAATGTTGTCAGTGAATGTTGTCAGTGAGTGAATGTTGTCAGAGAGTGAATGTTGTCAGTGAATGTTGTCAGTGAGTGAATGTTGTCAGTGAATGTTGTCAGTGAGTGAATGTTGTCAGAGAGTGAATGTTGTCAGTGAATGTTGTCAGTGAGCGAATGTTGTCAGTGAATGTTGTCAGTGACTGAATGTTGTCAGAAAATGTTGTCAGTGAGTGAATGTTGTCAGTGAGGGAATGTTGTCAGTGAATGTTGTCAGTGAGTGAATGTTGTCAGTGAATGTTGTCAGTGAGTGAATGTTGTCAGTGAGCGAATGTTGTCAGTGAATGTTGTCAGTGAGTGAATGTTGTCAGTGAATGTTGTCAGAAAGTGAATGTTGTCAGTGAATGTTGTCAGTGAGTGAATGTTGTCAGTGAGTGAATGTTGTCAGTGAATGTTGTCAGAGAGTGAATGTTGTCAGTGAATGTTGTCAGAGAGTGAATGTTGTCAGTGAGTGAATGTTGTCAGAGAGTGAATGTTGTCAGTCAGTGAATGTTGTCAGTGAGTGAATGTTGTCAGTGAGTGAATGTTGTCAGTGAGTGAATGTTGTCAGTGAATGTTGTCAGTGAGTGAATGTTGTCAGTGAATGTTGTCAGTGAGTGAATGTTGTCAGTGAATGTTGTCAGTGAGTGAATGTTGTCAGTGAATGTTGTCAGTGAGTGAATGTTGTCAGTGAGTGAATGTTGTCAGTGAATGTTGTCAGTGAGTGAATGTTGTCAGTGAATGTTGTCAGTGAATGTTGTCAGTGAGTGAATGTTGTCAGGGAGTGAATGTTGTCAGTGAATGTTGTCAGTGAGTGAATGTTGTCAGTGAATGTTGTCAGTGAGTGAATGTTGTCAGTGAGTGAATGTTGTCAGAGAGTGAATGTTGTCAGTGAGCGAATGTTGTCAGTGAATGTTGTCAGTGAGTGAATGTTGTCAGTGAATGTTGTCAGTGAGTGAATGTTGTCAGTGAGTGAATGTTGTCAGTGAATGTTGTCAGTGAGTGAATGTTGTCAGTGAATGTTGTCAGTGAATGTTGTCAGTGAGTGAATGTTGTCAGTGAATGTTGTCAGTGAGTGAATGTTTTCAGAGAGTGAATGTTGTCAGTGAATGTTGTCAGTGAGCGAATGTTGTCAGTGAATGTTGTCAGTGAGTGAATGTTGTCAGTGAGTGAATGTTGTCAGTGAATGTTGTCAGTGAGTGAATGTTGTCAGTGAGGGAATGTTGTCAGTGAATGTTGTCAGTGAGTGAATGTTGTCAGTGAATGTTGTCAGTGAGTGAATGTTGTCAGAGAGTGAATGTTGTCAGTGAATGTTGTCAGTGAGCGAATGTTGTCAGTGAATGTTGTCAGTGAGTGAATGTTGTCAGTGAATGTTGTCAGTGAGTGAATGTTGTCAGTGAATGTTGTCAGTGAGTGAATGTTGTCAGTGAGTGAATGTTGTCAGTGAATGTTGTCAGTGAGTGAATGTTGTCAGTGAATGTTGTCAGTGAGTGAATGTTGTCAGTGAATGTTGTCAGTGAATGTTGTCAGTGAATGTTGTCAGTGAATGTTGTCAGTGAGTGAATGTTGTCAGAGAGTGAATGTTGTCAGTGAATGTTGTCAGTGAGCGAATGTTGTCAGTGAATGTTGACAGTGAGTGAATGTTGTCAGAAAATGTTGTCAGTGAGTGAATGTTGTCAGTGAATGTTGTCAGTGAGTGAATGTTGTCAGTGAATGTTGTCAGTGAATGTTGTCAGTGAGTGAATGTTGTCAGTGAGTGAATGTTGTCAGTGAATGTTGTCAGTGAGTGAATGTTGTCAGTGAGTGAATGTTGTCAGTGTGTGAATGTTGTCAGTGAATGTTGTCAGTGAGTGAATGTTGTCAGTGAATGTTGTCAGTGAGTGAATGTTGTCAGTGAGTGAATGTTGTCAGAGAGTGAATGTTGTCAGTGAATGTTGTCAGTGAGTGAATGTTGTCAGTGAATGTTGTCAGTGAGTGAATGTTGTCAGTGAATGTTGTCAGTGAGTGAATGTTGTCAGTGAATGTTGTCAGTGAGTGAATGTTGTCAGAGAGTGAATGTTGTCAGTGAATGTTGTCAGTGAGCGAATGTTGTCAGTGAATGTTGTCAGTGAGTGAATGTTGTCAGTGAATGTTGTCAGTGAGTGAATGTTGTCAGTGAATGTTGTCAGTGAGTGAATGTTGTCAGTGAGTGAATGTTGTCAGTGAATGTTGTCAGTGAGTGAATGTTGTCAGTGAATGTTGTCAGTGAGTGAATGTTGTCAGTGAATGTTGTCAGTGAGTGAATGTTGTCAGTGAGTGAATGTTGTCAGTGAATGTTGACAGTGAGTGAATGTTGTCTGTGAATGTTGTCAGTGAGTGAATGTTGTCAGTGAATGTTGTCAGTGAGTGAATGTTGTCAGTGAGTGAATGTTGTCAGGGAGTGAATGTTGTCAGTGAATGTTGTCAGTGAGCGAATGTTGTCAGTGAATGTTGTCAGTGAGTGAATGTTGTCAGTGAATGTTGTCAGTGAGTGAATGTTGTCAGTGAATGTTGTCAGAGAGTGAATGTTGTCAGTGAATGTTGTCAGTGAGTGAATGTTGTCAGTGAATGTTGTCAGTGAATGTTGTCAGTCAGTGAATGTTGTCAGAGAGTGAATGTTTTCAGTGAGTGAATGTTGTCAGTGAATGTTGTCAGTGAGTGAATGTTGTCAGTGAATGTTGTCAGTGAGTGAATGTTGTCAGAGAGAGAATGTTGTCAGTGAATGTTGTCAGTGAGCGAATGTTGTCAGTGAATGTTGTCAGTGAATGTTGTCAGAGACTGAATGTTGTCAGTGAATGTTGATAGTGAGTGAATGTTGTCAGTGAATGTTGTCAGTGAGTGAATGTTGTCAGTGAATGTTGTCAGTGAGTGAATGTCAGAGAGTGAATGTTGTCAGTGAGTGAATGTTGTCAGTGAATGTTGTCAGTGAGTGAATGTTGTCAGAGAGTGAATGTTGTCAGTGAATGTTGTCAGTGAGTGAATGTTGTCAGTGAATGTTGTCAGTGAGTGAATGTTGTCAGGGAGTGAATGTTGTCAGTGAATGTTGTCAGTGAGTGAATGTTGTCAGTGAATGTTGTCAGTGAGTGAATGTTGTCAGTGAATGTTGTCAGAGAGTGAATGTTGTCAGTGAATGTTGTCAGTGAGTGAATGTTGTCAGTGAATGTTGTCAGTGAATGTTGTCAGTGAGTGAATGTTGTCAGAGAGTGAATGTTGTCAGTGAGTGAATGTTGTCAGTGAATGTTGTCAGTGAGTGAATGTTGTCAGTGAATGTTGTCAGTGAGTGAATGTTGTCAGTGAGTGAATGTTGTCAGTGAATGTTGTCAGTGAGTGAATGTTGTCAGTGAATGTTGTCAGTGAGTGAATGTTGTCAGTGAGTGAATGTTGTCAGAGAGTGAATGTTGTCAGTGAATATTGTCAGTGAGCGAATGTTGTCAGTGAATGTTGTCAGTGAGTGAATGTTGTCAGTTAATGTTTTCAGTGAGTGAATGTTGTCAGTGAATGTTGTCAGTGAGTGAATGTTGTCAGTGAGTGAATGTTGTCAGTGAGGGAATGTTGTCAGTGAATGTTGTCAGTGAGTGAATGTTGTCAGTGAATGTTGTCAGTGAGTGAATGTTGTCAGTGAATGTTGTCAGTGAATGTTGTCAGTGAGCGAATGTTGTCAGTGAATGTTGTCAGTGAGTGAATGTTGTCAGAAAATGTTGTCAGTAAGTGAATGTTGTCAGTGAGTGAATGTTGTCAGTGAATGTTGTCAGTGAGTGAATGTTGTCAGTGAGTGAATGTTGTCAGTGAATGTTGTCAGTGAGTGAATGTTGTCAGTGAATGTTGTCAGTGAATGTTGTCAGTGAGTGAATGTTGTCAGTGAATGTTGTCAGTGAGTGAATGTTGTCAGTGAATGTTGTCAGTGAGTGAATGTTGTCAGGGAGTGAATGTTGTCAGTGAATGTTGTCAGTGAGTGAATGTTGTCAGTGAATGTTGTCAGTGAATGTTGTCAGTGAGTGAATGTTGTCAGAGAGTGAATGTTGTCAGTGAGTGAATGTTGTCAGTGAGTGAATGTTGTCAGTGAATGTTGTCAGTGAGTGAATGTTGTCAGTGAATGTTGTCAGTGAGTGAATGTTGTCAGTGAATGTTGTCAGTGAGTGAATGTTGTCAGTGAGTGAATGTTGTCAGAGAGTGAATGTTGTCAGTGAATGTTGTCAGTGAGCGAATGTTGTCAGTGAATGTTGTCAGTGAGTGAATGTTGTCAGTGAATGTTGTCAGTGAGTGAATGTTGTCAGTGAATGTTGTCAGTGACTGTTGTCAGTGAGTGAATGTTGTCAGTGAGTGAATGTTGTCAGTGAATGTTGTCAGTGAGTGAATGTTGTCAGTGAATGTTGTCAGTGAGTGAATGTTGTCAGTGAATGTTGTCAGTGAGTGAATGTTGTCAGAGAGTGAATGTTGTCAGTGAATGTTGTCAGTGAGCGAATGTTGTCAGTGAATGTTGTCAGTGAGTGAATGTTGTCAGTGAATGTTGTCAGGGAGTGAATGTTGTCAGTGAATGTTGTCAGTGAGTGAATGTTGTCAGTGAATGTTGTCAGTGAGTGAATGTTGTCAGTGAATGTTGTCAGTGAGTGAATGTTGTCAGTGAATGTTGTCAGTGAGTGAATGTTGTCAGTGAGTGAATGTTGTCAGTGAATGTTGTCAGTGAGTGAATGTTGTCAGTGAATGTTGTCAGAGAGTGAATGTTGTCAGTGAATGTTGTCAGTGAGTGAATGTTGTCAGTGAATGTTGTCAGTGAGTGAATGTTGTCAGAGAGTGAATGTTGTCAGTGAGTGAATGTTGTCAGTGAATGTTGTCAGTGAGTGAATGTTGTCAGTGAATGTTGTCAGTGAGTGAATGTTGTCAGTGAGTGAATGTTGTCAGGGAGTGAATGTTGTCAGTGAATGTTGTCAGTGAGCGAATGTTGTCAGTGAATGTTGTCAGTGAGTGAATGTTGTCAGTGAATGTTGTCAGTGAGTGAATGTTGTCAGTGAATGTTGTCAGTGAGTTAATGTTGTCAGTGAGTGAATGTTGTCAGTGAATGTTGTCAGTGAGTGAATGTTGTCAGTGAATGTTGTCAGTGAGTGAATGTTGTCAGTGAATGTTGTCAGTGAATGTTGTCAGTGAGTGAATGTTGTCAGTGAATGTTGTCAGTGAGTGAATGTTGTCAGTGAATGTTGTCAGTGAGCGAATGTTGTCAGTGAATGTTGTCAGTGAGTGAATGTTGTCAGAAAATGTTGTCAGTGAGTGAATGTTGTCAGTGAGTGAATGTTGTCAGTGAATGTTGTCAGTGAGTGAATGTTGTCAGTGAGTGAATGTTGTCAGTGAATGTTGTCAGTGAGTGAATGTTGTCAGTGAGTGAATGTTGTCAGTGAATGCTGTCAGTGAGTGAATGTTGTCAGTGAATGTTGTCAGTGAGTGAATGTTGTCAGAGAGTGAATGTTGTCAGTGAATGTTGTCAGTGAGTGAATGTTGTCAGTGAATGTTGTCAGTGAGTGAATGTTGTCAGTGAGTGAATGTTGTCAGTGAATGTTGTCAGTGAGTGAATGTTGTCAGTGAGTGAATGTTGTCAGTGAATGTTGTCAGTGAGTGAATGTTGTCAGTGAATGTTGTCAGTGAGTGAATGTTGTCAGTGAATGTTGTCAGTGAGTGAATGTTGTCAGTGAATGTTGTCAGTGAGTGAATGTTGTCAGAGAGTGAATGTTGTCAGTGAATGTTGTCAGTGAATGTTGTCAGTGAGTGAATGTTGTCAGTGAATGTTGTCAGTGAGTGAATGTTGTCAGTGAATGTTGTCAGTGAGTGAATGTTGTCAGTGAATGTTGTCAGTGAATGTTGTCAGTGAGTGAATGTTGTCAGTGAATGTTGTCAGTGAGTGAATGTTGTCAGAGAGTGAATGTTGTCAGTGAATGTTGTCAGTGAGTGAATGTTGTCAGTGAATGTTGTCAGTGAGTGAATGTTGTCAGAGAGTGAATGTTGTCAGTGAATGTTGTCAGTGAGCGAATGTTGTCAGTGAATGTTGTCAGTGACTGAATGTTGTCAGAAAATGTTGTCAGTGAGTGAATGTTGTCAGTGAGGGAATGTTGTCAGTGAATGTTGTCAGTGAGTGAATGTTGTCAGTGAATGTTGTCAGTGAGTGAATGTTGTCAGTGAGCGAATGTTGTCAGTGAATGTTGTCAGTGAGTGAATGTTGTCAGTGAATGTTGTCAGAAAGTGAATGTTGTCAGTGAATGTTGTCAGTGAGTGAATGTTGTCAGTGAGTGAATGTTGTCAGTGAATGTTGTCAGAGAGTGAATGTTGTCAGTGAATGTTGTCAGAGAGTGAATGTTGTCAGTGAGTGAATGTTGTCAGAGAGTGAATGTTGTCAGTCAGTGAATGTTGTCAGTGAGTGAATGTTGTCAGTGAGTGAATGTTGTCAGTGAGTGAATGTTGTCAGTGAATGTTGTCAGTGAGTGAATGTTGTCAGTGAATGTTGTCAGTGAGTGAATGTTGTCAGTGAATGTTGTCAGTGAGTGAATGTTGTCAGTGAATGTTGTCAGTGAGTGAATGTTGTCAGTGAGTGAATGTTGTCAGTGAATGTTGTCAGTGAGTGAATGTTGTCAGTGAATGTTGTCAGTGAATGTTGTCAGTGAGTGAATGTTGTCAGGGAGTGAATGTTGTCAGTGAATGTTGTCAGTGAGTGAATGTTGTCAGTGAATGTTGTCAGTGAGTGAATGTTGTCAGTGAGTGAATGTTGTCAGAGAGTGAATGTTGTCAGTGAGCGAATGTTGTCAGTGAATGTTGTCAGTGAGTGAATGTTGTCAGTGAATGTTGTCAGTGAGTGAATGTTGTCAGTGAGTGAATGTTGTCAGTGAATGTTGTCAGTGAGTGAATGTTGTCAGTGAATGTTGTCAGTGAATGTTGTCAGTGAGTGAATGTTGTCAGTGAATGTTGTCAGTGAGTGAATGTTTTCAGAGAGTGAATGTTGTCAGTGAATGTTGTCAGTGAGCGAATGTTGTCAGTGAATGTTGTCAGTGAGTGAATGTTGTCAGTGAGTGAATGTTGTCAGTGAATGTTGTCAGTGAGTGAATGTTGTCAGTGAGGGAATGTTGTCAGTGAATGTTGTCAGTGAGTGAATGTTGTCAGTGAATGTTGTCAGTGAGTGAATGTTGTCAGAGAGTGAATGTTGTCAGTGAATGTTGTCAGTGAGCGAATGTTGTCAGTGAATGTTGTCAGTGAGTGAATGTTGTCAGTGAATGTTGTCAGTGAGTGAATGTTGTCAGTGAATGTTGTCAGTGAGTGAATGTTGTCAGTGAGTGAATGTTGTCAGTGAATGTTGTCAGTGAGTGAATGTTGTCAGTGAATGTTGTCAGTGAGTGAATGTTGTCAGTGAATGTTGTCAGTGAATGTTGTCAGTGAATGTTGTCAGTGAATGTTGTCAGTGAGTGAATGTTGTCAGAGAGTGAATGTTGTCAGTGAATGTTGTCAGTGAGCGAATGTTGTCAGTGAATGTTGACAGTGAGTGAATGTTGTCAGAAAATGTTGTCAGTGAGTGAATGTTGTCAGTGAATGTTGTCAGTGAGTGAATGTTGTCAGTGAATGTTGTCAGTGAATGTTGTCAGTGAGTGAATGTTGTCAGTGAGTGAATGTTGTCAGTGAATGTTGTCAGTGAGTGAATGTTGTCAGTGAGTGAATGTTGTCAGTGTGTGAATGTTGTCAGTGAATGTTGTCAGTGAGTGAATGTTGTCAGTGAATGTTGTCAGTGAGTGAATGTTGTCAGTGAGTGAATGTTGTCAGAGAGTGAATGTTGTCAGTGAATGTTGTCAGTGAGTGAATGTTGTCAGTGAATGTTGTCAGTGAGTGAATGTTGTCAGTGAATGTTGTCAGTGAGTGAATGTTGTCAGTGAATGTTGTCAGTGAGTGAATGTTGTCAGAGAGTGAATGTTGTCAGTGAATGTTGTCAGTGAGCGAATGTTGTCAGTGAATGTTGTCAGTGAGTGAATGTTGTCAGTGAATGTTGTCAGTGAGTGAATGTTGTCAGTGAATGTTGTCAGTGAGTGAATGTTGTCAGTGAGTGAATGTTGTCAGTGAATGTTGTCAGTGAGTGAATGTTGTCAGTGAATGTTGTCAGTGAGTGAATGTTGTCAGTGAATGTTGTCAGTGAGTGAATGTTGTCAGTGAGTGAATGTTGTCAGTGAATGTTGACAGTGAGTGAATGTTGTCTGTGAATGTTGTCAGTGAGTGAATGTTGTCAGTGAATGTTGTCAGTGAGTGAATGTTGTCAGTGAGTGAATGTTGTCAGGGAGTGAATGTTGTCAGTGAATGTTGTCAGTGAGCGAATGTTGTCAGTGAATGTTGTCAGTGAGTGAATGTTGTCAGTGAATGTTGTCAGTGAGTGAATGTTGTCAGTGAATGTTGTCAGAGAGTGAATGTTGTCAGTGAATGTTGTCAGTGAGTGAATGTTGTCAGTGAATGTTGTCAGTGAATGTTGTCAGTCAGTGAATGTTGTCAGAGAGTGAATGTTGTCAGTGAGTGAATGTTGTCAGTGAATGTTGTCAGTGAGTGAATGTTGTCAGTGAATGTTGTCAGTGAGTGAATGTTGTCAGAGAGAGAATGTTGTCAGTGAATGTTGTCAGTGAGCGAATGTTGTCAGTGAATGTTGTCAGTGAATGTTGTCAGAGACTGAATGTTGTCAGTGAATGTTGATAGTGAGTGAATGTTGTCAGTGAATGTTGTCAGTGAGTGAATGTTGTCAGTGAATGTTGTCAGTGAGTGAATGTCAGAGAGTGAATGTTGTCAGTGAGTGAATGTTGTCAGTGAATGTTGTCAGTGAGTGAATGTTGTCAGAGAGTGAATGTTGTCAGTGAATGTTGTCAGTGAGTGAATGTTGTCAGTGAATGTTGTCAGTGAGTGAATGTTGTCAGGGAGTGAATGTTGTCAGTGAATGTTGTCAGTGAGCGAATGTTGTCAGTGAATGTTGTCAGTGAGTGAATGTTGTCAGTGAATGTTGTCAGTGAGTGAATGTTGTCAGTGAATGTTGTCAGTGAGTGAATGTTGTCAGTGAGTGAATGTTGTCAGTGAATGTTGTCAGAAAGTGAATGTTGTCAGTGAATGTTGTCAGTGAGTGAATGTTGTCAGTGAGGGAATGTTGTCAGTGAGGGAATGTTGTCAGTGAATGTTGTCAGTGAGTGAATGTTGTCAGTGAATGTTGTCAGTGAGTGAATGTTGTCAGTGAGTGAATGTTGTCAGTGAATGTTGTCAGTGAGCGAATGTTGTCAGTGAATGTTGTCAGAGAGTGAATGTTGTCAGTGAATGTTGTCAGTGAGTGAATGTTGTCAGTGAATGTTGTCAGTGAATGTTGTCAGTCAGTGAATGTTGTCAGAGAGTGAATGTTGTCAGTGAGTGAATGTTGTCAGTGAATGTTGTCAGTGAGTGAATGTTGTCAGTGAATGTTGTCAGTGAGTGAATGTTGTCAGAGAGTGAATGTTGTCAGTGAATGTTGTCAGTGAGCGAATTTTGTCAGTGAATGTTGTCAGTGAGTGAATGTTGTCAGTGAATGTTGTCAGTGAGTGAATGTTGTCAGTGAATGTTGTCAGTGAGTGAATGTTGTCAGTGAGTGAATGTTGTCAGAGAGTGAATGTTGTCAGTGAATGTTGCCAGTGAGCGAATGTTGTCAGTGAATGTTGTCAGAGAGTGAATGTTGTCAGTGAATGTTTTCAGTGAGTGAATGTTGTCAGTGAATGTTGTCAGTGAATGTTGTCAGAGAGTGAATGTTGTCAGTGAGTGAATGTTGTCAGTGAGTGAATGTTGTCAGTGAATGTTGTCAGTGAATGTTGTCAGTGAGTGAATGTTGTCAGTGAATGTTGTCAGTGAGTGAATGTTGTCAGTGAATGTTGTCAGTGAGTGAATGTTCTCAGTGAGTGAATGTTGTCAGTGAATGTTGTCAGAGAGTGAATGTTGTCAGTGAATGTTGTCAGAGAGTGAATGTTGTCAGTGAATGTTGTCAGTGAGTGAATGTTGTCAGTGAATGTTGTCAGTGAATGTTGTCAGTCAGTGAATGTTGTCAGAGAGTGAATGTTGTCAGTGAGTGAATGTTGTCAGTGAATGTTGTCAGTGAGTGAATGTTGTCAGTGAATGTTGTCAGTGAGTGAATGTTGTCAGAGAGTGAATGTTGTCAGTGAATGTTGTCAGTGAGCGAATGTTGTCAGTGAATGTTGTCAGTGAGTGAATGTTGTCAGTGAATGTTGTCAGTGAGTGAATGTTGTCAGTGAATGTTGTCAGTGAGTGAATGTTGTCAGTGAGGGAATGTTGTCAGAAAATGTTGTCAGTGAGTGAATGTTGTCAGTGAATGTTGTCAGTGAATGAATGTTGTCAGTGAATGTTGTCAGTGAGTGAATGTTGTCAGTGAGTGAATGTTGTCAGTGAATGTTGTCAGTGAGTGAATGTTGTCAGTGAATGTTGTCAGTGAATGTTGTCAGTTAGTGAATGTTGTCAGAGAGTGAATGTTGTCAGTGAATGTTGTCAGTGAGTGAATGTTGTCAGTGAATGTTGTCAGTGAATGTTGTCAGTGAGTGAATGTTGTCAGTGAATGTTGTCAGTGAGTGAATGTTTTCAGAGAGTGAATGTTGTCAGTGAGTGAATGTTGTCAGAGAGTGAATGTTGTCAGTGAATGTTGTCAGTGAGCGAATGTTGTCAGTGAATGTTGTCAGTGAGTGAATGTTGTCAGTGAATGTTGTCAGTGAGTGAATGTTGTCAGTGAATGTTGTCAGTGAGTGAATGTTGTCAGTGAGTGAATGTTGTCAGGGAGTGAATGTTGTCAGTGAATGTTGTCAGTGAGCGAATGTTGTCAGTGAATGTTGTCAGTGAGTGAATGTTGTAAGTGAATGTTGTCAGTGAGTGAATGTTGTCAGTGAATGTTGTAAGTGAGTGAATGTTGTCAGTGAGTGAATGTTGTCAGTGAATGTTGTCAGTGAGTGAATGTTGTCAGTGAATGTTGTCAGTGAGTGACTGTTGTCAGTGAATGTTGTCAGTGAATGTTGTCAGTGAGTGAATGTTGTCAGTGAATGTTGTCAGTGAGTGAATGTTGTCAGAGAGTGAATGTTGTCAGTGAGCGAATGTTGTCAGTGAAAGTTGTCAGTGAGTGAATGTTGTCAGAAAATGTTGTCAGTGAGTGAATGTTGTCAGTGAATGTTGTCAGTGAGTGAATGTTGTCAGTGAGTGAATGTTGTCAGTGAATGTTGTCAGTGAGTGAATGTTGTCAGTGAATGTTGTCAGTGAGTGAATGTTGTCAGTGAATGTTGTCAGTGAATGTTGTCAGTGAGTGAATGTTGTCAGAGAGTGAATGTTGTCAGTGAGTGAATGTTGTCAGTGAATGTTGTCAGTGAGTGAATGTTGTCAGTGAATGTTGTCAGTGAGTGAATGTTGTCAGTGAGTGAATGTTGTCAGTGAATGTTGTCAGTGAGTGAATGTTGTCAGTGAATGTTGTCAGTGAGTGAATGTTGTCAGTGAATGTTGTCAGTGAGTGAATGTTGTCAGTGAGTGAATGTTGTCAGAGAGTGAATGTTGTCAGTGAATGTTGTCAGTGAGCAAATGTTGTCAGTGAATGTTGTCAGTGAGTGAATGTTGTCAGTGAATGTTGTCAGTGAGTGAATGTTGTCAGTGAATGTTGTCAGTGAGTGAATGTTGTCAGTGAGTGAATGTTGTCAGGGAGTGAATGTTGTCAGTGAATGTTGTCAGTGAGCGAATGTTGTCAGTGAATGTTGTCAGTGAGTGAATGTTGTCAGTGAATGTTGTCAGTGAGTGAATGTTGTCAGTGAGTGAATGTTGTCAGTGAATGTTGTCAGTGAGTGAATGTTGTCAGTGAATGTTGTCAGTGAGTGAATGTTGTCAGTGAATGTTGTCAGTGAGTGAATGTTGTCAGTGAATGTTGTCAGTGAGTGAATGTTGTCAGTGAGTGAATGTTGTCAGTGAATGTTGTCAGTGAGTGAATGTTGTCAGTGAATGTTGTCAGTGAGTGAATGTTGTCAGTGAATGTTGTCAGTGAGTGAATGTTGTCAGGGAGTGAATGTTGTCAGTGAATGTTGTCAGTGAGTAAATGTTGTCAGTGAATGTTGTCAGTGAGTGAATGTTGTCAGTGAGTGAATGTTGTCAGAGAGTGAATGTTGTCAGTGAGCGAATGTTGTCAGTGAATGTTGTCAGTGAGTGAATGTTGTCAGTGAATGTTGTCAGTGAGTGAATGTTGTCAGTGAATGTTGTCAGTGAGTGAATGTTGTCAGTGAATGTTGTCAGTGAGTGAATGTTGTCAGTGAATGTTGTCAGTGAGTGAATGTTGTCAGTGAATGTTGTCAGTGAGTGAATGTTTTCAGAGAGTGAATGTTGTCAGTGAATGTTGTCAGTGAGCGAATGTTGTCAGTGAATGTTGTCAGTGAGTGAATGTTGTCAGTGAATGTTGTCAGTGAGTGAATGTTGTCAGTGAATGTTGTCAGTGAGTGAATGTTGTCAGTGAATGTTGTCAGTGAGTGAATGTTGTCAGTGAATGTTGTCAGTGAGTGAATGTTGTCAGTGAATGTTGTCAGTGAGTGAATGTTGTCAGTGAGTGAATGTTGTCAGTGAATGTTGTCAGAGAGTGAATGTTGTCAGTGAATGTTGTCAGTGAGTGAATGTTGTCAGTGAGTGAATGTTGTCAGTGAATGTTGTCAGTGAGTGAATGTTGTCAGTGAGTGAATGTTGTCAGGGAGTGAATGTTGTCAGTGAATGTTGTCAGTGAGCGAATGTTGTCAGTGAATGTTGTCAGTGAGTGAATGTTGTCAGTGAATGTTGTCAGTGAGTGAATGTTGTCAGTGAATGTTGTCAGTGAGTGAATGTTGTCAGTGAGTGAATGTTGTCAGTGAATGTTGTCAGTGAGTGAATGTTGTCAGTGAATGTTGTCAGTGAGTGAATGTTGTCAGTGAATGTTGTCAGTGAATGTTGTCAGTGAGTGAATGTTGTCAGTGAATGTTGTCAGTGAGTGAATGTTGTCAGTGAATGTTGTCAGTGAGCGAATGTTGTCAGTGAATGTTGTCAGTGAGTGAATGTTGTCAGAAAATGTTGTCAGTGAGTGAATGTTGTCAGTGAGTGAATGTTGTCAGTGAATGTTGTCAGTGAGTGAATGTTGTCAGTGAGTGAATGTTGTCAATGAATGTTGTCAGTGAGTGAATGTTGTCAGTGAGTGAATGTTGTCAGTGAATGTTGTCAGTGAGTGAATGTTGTCAGTGAATGTTGTCAGTGAGTGAATGTTGTCAGAGAGAGAATGTTGTCAGTGAATGTTGTCAGTGAGCGAATGTTGTCAGTGAATGTTGTCAGTGAATGTTGTCAGAGACTGAATGTTGTCAGTGAATGTTGATAGTGAGTGAATGTTGTCAGTGAATGTTGTCAGTGAGTGAATGTTGTCAGTGAATGTTGTCAGTGAGTGAATGTTGTCAGTGAATGTTGTCAGTGAGTGAATGTCAGAGAGTGAATGTTGTCAGTGAGTGAATGTTGTCAGTGAATGTTGTCAGTGAGTGAATGTTGTCAGAGAGTGAATGTTGTCAGTGAATGTTGTCAGTGAGTGAATGTTGTCAGTGAATGTTGTCAGTGAGTGAATGTTGTCAGGGAGTGAATGTTGTCAGTGAATGTTGTCAGTGAGCGAATGTTGTCAGTGAATGTTGTCAGTGAGTGAATGTTGTCAGTGAATGTTGTCAGTGAGTGAATGTTGTCAGTGAATGTTGTCAGTGAGTGAATGTTGTCAGTGAGTGAATGTTGTCAGTGAATGTTGTCAGAAAGTGAATGTTGTCAGTGAATGTTGTCAGTGAGTGAATGTTGTCAGTGAGGGAATGTTGTCAGTGAGGGAATGTTGTCAGTGAATGTTGTCAGTGAGTGAATGTTGTCAGTGAATGTTGTCAGTGAGTGAATGTTGTCAGTGAGTGAATGTTGTCAGTGAATGTTGTCAGTGAGCGAATGTTGTCAGTGAATGTTGTCAGAGAGTGAATGTTGTCAGTGAATGTTGTCAGTGAGTGAATGTTGTCAGTGAATGTTGTCAGTGAATGTTGTCAGTCAGTGAATGTTGTCAGAGAGTGAATGTTGTCAGTGAGTGAATGTTGTCAGTGAATGTTGTCAGTGAGTGAATGTTGTCAGTGAATGTTGTCAGTGAGTGAATGTTGTCAGAGAGTGAATGTTGTCAGTGAATGTTGTCAGTGAGCGAATTTTGTCAGTGAATGTTGTCAGTGAGTGAATGTTGTCAGTGAATGTTGTCAGTGAGTGAATGTTGTCAGTGAATGTTGTCAGTGAGTGAATGTTGTCAGTGAGTGAATGTTGTCAGAGAGTGAATGTTGTCAGTGAATGTTGCCAGTGAGCGAATGTTGTCAGTGAATGTTGTCAGAGAGTGAATGTTGTCAGTGAATGTTTTCAGTGAGTGAATGTTGTCAGTGAATGTTGTCAGTGACTGTTGTCAGAGAGTGAATGTTGTCAGTGAGTGAATGTTGTCAGTGAGTGAATGTTGTCAGTGAATGTTGTCAGTGAATGTTGTCAGTGAGTGAATGTTGTCAGTGAATGTTGTCAGTGAGTGAATGTTGTCAGTGAATGTTGTCAGTGAGTGAATGTTCTCAGTGAGTGAATGTTGTCAGTGAATGTTGTCAGAGAGTGAATGTTGTCAGTGAATGTTGTCAGAGAGTGAATGTTGTCAGTGAATGTTGTCAGTGAGTGAATGTTGTCAGTGAATGTTGTCAGTGAATGTTGTCAGTCAGTGAATGTTGTCAGAGAGTGAATGTTGTCAGTGAGTGAATGTTGTCAGTGAATGTTGTCAGTGAGTGAATGTTGTCAGTGAATGTTGTCAGTGAGTGAATGTTGTCAGAGAGTGAATGTTGTCAGTGAATGTTGTCAGTGAGCGAATGTTGTCAGTGAATGTTGTCAGTGAGTGAATGTTGTCAGTGAATGTTGTCAGTGAGTGAATGTTGTCAGTGAATGTTGTCAGTGAGTGAATGTTGTCAGTGAGGGAATGTTGTCAGAAAATGTTGTCAGTGAGTGAATGTTGTCAGTGAATGTTGTCAGTGAATGAATGTTGTCAGTGAATGTTGTCAGTGAGTGAATGTTGTCAGTGAGTGAATGTTGTCAGTGAATGTTGTCAGTGAGTGAATGTTGTCAGTGAATGTTGTCAGTGAATGTTGTCAGTTAGTGAATGTTGTCAGAGAGTGAATGTTGTCAGTGAATGTTGTCAGTGAGTGAATGTTGTCAGTGAATGTTGTCAGTGAATGTTGTCAGTGAGTGAATGTTGTCAGTGAATGTTGTCAGTGAGTGAATGTTTTCAGAGAGTGAATGTTGTCAGTGAGTGAATGTTGTCAGAGAGTGAATGTTGTCAGTGAATGTTGTCAGTGAGCGAATGTTGTCAGTGAATGTTGTCAGTGAGTGAATGTTGTCAGTGAATGTTGTCAGTGAGTGAATGTTGTCAGTGAATGTTGTCAGTGAGTGAATGTTGTCAGTGAGTGAATGTTGTCAGGGAGTGAATGTTGTCAGTGAATGTTGTCAGTGAGCGAATGTTGTCAGTGAATGTTGTCAGTGAGTGAATGTTGTAAGTGAATGTTGTCAGTGAGTGAATGTTGTCAGTGAATGTTGTAAGTGAGTGAATGTTGTCAGTGAGTGAATGTTGTCAGTGAATGTTGTCAGTGAGTGAATGTTGTCAGTGAATGTTGTCAGTGAGTGACTGTTGTCAGTGAATGTTGTCAGTGAATGTTGTCAGTGAGTGAATGTTGTCAGTGAATGTTGTCAGTGAGTGAATGTTGTCAGAGAGTGAATGTTGTCAGTGAGCGAATGTTGTCAGTGAATGTTGTCAGTGAGTGAATGTTGTCAGAAAATGTTGTCAGTGAGTGAATGTTGTCAGTGAATGTTGTCAGTGAGTGAATGTTGTCAGTGAATGTTGTCAGTGAGTGAATGTTGTCAGTGAGTGAATGTTGTCAGTGAATGTTGTCAGTGAGTGAATGTTGTCAGTGAATGTTGTCAGTGAGTGAATGTTGTCAGTGAATGTTGTCAGTGAATGTTGTCAGTGAGTGAATGTTGTTAGAGAGTGAATGTTGTCAGTGAGTGAATGTTGTCAGTGAATGTTGTCAGTGAGTGAATGTTGTCAGTGAATGTTGTCAGTGAGTGAATGTTGTCAGTGAGTGAATGTTGTCAGTGAATGTTGTCAGTGAGTGAATGTTGTCAGTGAATGTTGTCAGTGAGTGAATGTTGTCAGTGAATGTTGTCAGTGAGTGAATGTTGTCAGTGAGTGAATGTTGTCAGAGAGTGAATGTTGTCAGTGAATGTTGTCAGTGAGCAAATGTTGTCAGTGAATGTTGTCAGTGAGTGAATGTTGTCAGTGAATGTTGTCAGTGAGTGAATGTTGTCAGTGAATGTTGTCAGTGAGTGAATGTTGTCAGGGAGTGAATGTTGTCAGTGAATGTTGTCAGTGAGCGAATGTTGTCAGTGAATGTTGTCAGTGAGTGAATGTTGTCAGTGAATGTTGTCAGTGAGTGAATGTTGTCAGTGAGTGAATGTTGTCAGTGAATGTTGTCAGTGAGTGAATGTTGTCAGTGAATGTTGTCAGTGAGTGAATGTTGTCAGTGAATGTTGTCAGTGAGTGAATGTTGTCAGTGAATGTTGTCAGTGAGTGAATGTTGTCAGTGAGTGAATGTTGTCAGTGAATGTTGTCAGTGAGTGAATGTTGTCAGTGAATGTTGTCAGTGAGTGAATGTTGTCAGGGAGTGAATGTTGTCAGTGAATGTTGTCAGTGAGTGAATGTTGTCAGTGAATGTTGTCAGTGAGTGAATGTTGTCAGTGAGTGAATGTTGTCAGAGAGTGAATGTTGTCAGTGAGCGAATGTTGTCAGTGAATGTTGTCAGTGAGTGAATGTTGTCAGTGAATGTTGTCAGTGAGTGAATGTTGTCAGTGAATGTTGTCAGTGAGTGAATGTTGTCAGTGAATGTTGTCAGTGAGTGAATGTTGTCAGTGAATGTTGTCAGTGAGTGAATGTTGTCAGTGAATGTTGTCAGTGAGTGAATGTTTTCAGAGAGTGAATGTTGTCAGTGAATGTTGTCAGTGAGCGAATGTTGTCAGTGAATGTTGTCAGTGAGTGAATGTTGTCAGTGAATGTTGTCAGTGAGTGAATGTTGTCAGTGAATGTTGTCAGTGAGTGAATGTTGTCAGTGAGGGAATGTTGTCAGTGAATGTTGTCAGTGAGTGAATGTTGTCAGTGAGTGAATGTTGTCAGAGAGTGAATGTTGTCAGTGAATGTTGTCAGTGAGCGAATGTTGTCAGTGAATGTTGTCAGAGAGTGAATGTTGTCAGTGAATGTTGTCAGTGAGTGAATGTTGTCAGTGAATGTTGTCAGTGAATGTTGTCAGTCAGTGAATGTTGTCAGAGAGTGAATGTTGTCAGTGAGTGAATGTTGTCAGTGAATGTTGTCAGTGAGTGAATGTTGTCAGTGAATGTTGTCAGTGAGTGAATGTTGTCAGTGAATGTTGTCAGTGAGCGAATGTTGTCAGTGAATGTTGTCAGAGAGTGAATGTTGTCAGTGAATGTTGTCAGTGAGTGAATGTTGTCAGTGAATGTTGTCAGTGAATGTTGTCAGTCAGTGAATGTTGTCAGAGAGTGAATGTTGTCAGTGAGTGAATGTTGTCAGTGAGTGAATGTTGTCAGTGAATGTTGTCAGTGAGTGAATGTTGTCAGTGAATGTTGTCAGTGAGTGAATGTTGTCAGTGAATGTTGTCAGAGAGTGAATGTTGTCAGTGAATGTTGTCAGTGAATGTTGTCAGAGAGTGAATGTTGTCAGTGAATGTTGATAGTGAGTGAATGTTGTCAGTGAATGTTGTCAGTGAGTGAATGTTGTCAGTGAATGTTGTCAGTGAGTGAATGTTGTCAGTGAATGTTGTCAGTGAATGTTGTCAGTGGGTGAATGTCAGAGAGTGAATGTTGTCAGTGAGTGAATGTTGTCAGTGAGTGAATGTTGTCAGTGAGTGAATGTTGTCAGAGAGTGAATGTTGTCAGAGAGTGAATGTTGTCAGTGAATGTTGTCAGTGAATGTTGTCAGTGAGTGAATGTTGTCAGTGAATGTTGTCAGTGAATGTTGTCAGTGAGTGAATGTTGTCAGTGAATGTTGTCAGTGAGTGAATGTTGTCAGTGAATGTTGTCAGTGAGTGAATGTTGTCAGTGAATGTTGTCAGTGAGTGAATGTTGTCAGTGAGTGAATGTTGTCAGTGAATGTTGTCAGTGAGCGAATGTTGTCAGTGAATGTTGTCAGTGAGTGAATGTTGTCAGAAAATGTTGTCAGTGAGTGAATGTTGTCAGTGAATGTTGTCAGTGAGTGAATGTTGTCAGTGAGTGAATGTTGTCAGTGAATGTTGTCAGTGAGTGAATGTTGTCAGTGAGTGAATGTTGTCAGAGAGTGAATGTTGTCAGTGAATGTTGTCAGTGAGTGAATGTTGTCAGTGAATGTTGTCAGTGAGTGAATGTTGTCAGTGAATGTTGTCAGTGAGTGAATGTTGTCAGTGAATGTTGTCAGTGAGCGAATGTTGTCAGTGAATGTTGTCAGTGAGTGAATGTTGTCAGTGAATGTTGTCAGTGAGTGAATGTTGTCAGTGAATGTTGTCAGAGAGTGAATGTTGTCAGTGAATGTTGTCAGTGAGTGAATGTTGTCAGTGAATGTTGTCAGTGAGTGAATGTTGTCAGAGAGTGAATGTTGTCAGTGAGTGAATGTTGTCAGTGAATGTTGTCAGTGAGTGAATGTTGTCAGTGAATGTTGTCAGTGAGTGAATGTTGTCAGTGAATGTTGTCAGTGAATGTTGTCAGTGAGAGAATGTTGTCAGTGAGTGAATGTTGTCAGAGAGTGAATGTTGTCAGTGAATGTTGTCAGTGAGCGAATGTTGTCAGTGAATGTTGTCAGTGAGTGAATGTTGTCAGTGAATGTTGTCAGTGAGTGAATGTTGTCAGTGAATGTTGTCAGTGAGTGAATGTTGTCAGTGAGTGAATGTTGTCAGTGAATGTTGTCAGTGAGTGAATGTTGTCAGTGAATGTTGTCAGTGAGTGAATGTTGTCAGTGAATGTTGTCAGTGAATGTTGTCAGTGAGTGAATGTTGTCAGTGAATGTTGTCAGTGAGTGAATGTTTTCAGAGAGTGAATGTTGTCAGTGAGTGACTGTTGTCAGTGAATGTTGTCAGTGAATGTTGTCAGTGAGTGAATGTTGTCAGAGAGTGAATGTTGTCAGTGAATGATGTCAGTGAGCGAATGTTGTCAGTGAATGTTGTCAGTGAGTGAATGTTGTCAGAAAATGTTGTCAGTGAGTGAATGTTGTCAGTGAATGTTGGCAGTGAATGTTGTCAGTGAATGTTGTCAGTGAGTGAATGTTGTCAGTGAATGTTGTCAGTGAGTGAATGTTGTCAGTGAGTGAATGTTGTCAGTGAATGTTGTCAGTGAGTGAATGTTGTCAGGGAGTGAATGTTGTCAGTGAATGTTGTCAGTGAGTGAATGTTGTCAGTGAATGTTGTCAGTGAATGTTGTCAGTGAGTGAATGTTGTCAGAGAGTGAATGTTGTCAGTGAGTGAATGTTGTCAGTGAATGTTGTCAGTGAGTGAATGTTGTCAGTGAATGTTGTCAGTGAGTGAATGTTGTCAGTGAATGTTGTCAGTGAGTGAATGTTGTCAGTGAATGTTGTCAGTGAATGTTGTCAGTGAGTGAATGTTGTCAGAGAGTGAATGTTGTCAGTGAGTGAATGTTGTCAGTGAATGTTGTCAGTGAGTGAATGTTGTCAGTGAATGTTGTCAGTGAGTGAATGTTGTCAGTGAGTGAATGTTGTCAGTGAATGTTGTCAGTGAGTGAATGTTGTCAGTGAATGTTGTCAGTGAGTGAATGTTGTCAGTGAATGTTGTCAGTGAGTGAATGTTGTCAGTGAGTGAATGTTGTCAGAGAGTGAATGTTGTCAGTGAATGTTGTCAGTGAGCGAATGTTGTCAGTGAATGTTGTCAGTGAGTGAATGTTGTCAGTTAATGTTGTCAGTGAGTGAATGTTGTCAGTGAATGTTGTCAGTGAGTGAATGTTGTCAGTGAGTGAATGTTGTCAGTGAGGGAATGTTGTCAGTGAATGTTGTCAGTGAGTGAATGTTGTCAGTGAATGTTGTCAGTGAGTGAATGTTGTCAGTGAATGTTGTCAGTGAGTGAATGTTGTCAGTGAATGTTGTCAGTGAATGTTGTCAGTGAGTGAATGTTGTCAGAGAGTGAATGTTGTCAGTGAGTGAATGTTGTCAGTGAATGTTGTCAGTGAGTGAATGTTGTCAGTGAATGTTGTCAGTGAGTGAATGTTGTCAGTGAGTGAATGTTGTCAGTGAATGTTGTCAGTGAGTGAATGTTGTCAGTGAATGTTGTCAGTGAGTGAATGTTGTCAGTGAATGTTGTCAGTGAGTGAATGTTGTCAGGGAGTGAATGTTGTCAGTGAATGTTGTCAGTGAGTGAATGTTGTCAGTGAATGTTGTCAGTGAATGTTGTCAGTGAGTGAATGTTGTCAGAGAGTGAATGTTGTCAGTGAGTGAATGTTGTCAGTGAGTGAATGTTGTCAGTGAATGTTGTCAGTGAGTGAATGTTGTCAGTGAATGTTGTCAGTGAGTGAATGTTGTCAGTGAATGTTGTCAGTGAGTGAATGTTGTCAGTGAGTGAATGTTGTCAGAGAGTGAATGTTGTCAGTGAATGTTGTCAGTGAGCGAATGTTGTCAGTGAATGTTGTCAGTGAGTGAATGTTGTCAGTGAATGTTGTCAGTGAGTGAATGTTGTCAGTGAATGTTGTCAGTGAATGTTGTCAGTGAGTGAATGTTGTCAGTGAGTGAATGTTGTCAGTGAATGTTGTCAGTGAGTGAATGTTGTCAGTGAATGTTGTCAGTGAGTGAATGTTGTCAGTGAATGTTGTCAGTGAGTGAATGTTGTCAGAGAGTGAATGTTGTCAGTGAATGTTGTCAGTGAGCGAATGTTGTCAGTGAATGTTGTCAGTGAGTGAATGTTGTCAGTGAATGTTGTCAGTGAGTGAATGTTGTCAGTGATTGTTGTCAGTGAGTGAATGTTGTCAGTGAATGTTGTCAGTGAGTGAATGTTGTCAGTGAATGTTGTCAGTGAGTGAATGTTGTCAGTGAGTGAATGTTGTCAGTGAATGTTGTCAGTGAGTGAATGTTGTCAGTGAATGTTGTCAGTGAATGTTGTCAGTGAGTGAATGTTGTCAGTGAATGTTGTCAGTGAGTGAATGTTGTCAGAGAGTGAATGTTGTCAGTGAGTGAATGTTGTCAGTGAATGTTGTCAGTGAGTGAATGTTGTCAGTGAATGTTGTCAGTGAGTGAATGTTGTCAGTGAGTGAATGTTGTCAGGGAGTGAATGTTGTCAGTGAATGTTGTCAGTGAGCGAATGTTGTCAGTGAATGTTGTCAGTGAGTGAATGTTGTCAGTGAATGTTGTCAGTGAGTGAATGTTGTCAGTGAATGTTGTCAGTGAGTGAATGTTGTCAGTGAGTGAATGTTGTCAGTGAATGTTGTCAGTGAGTGAATGTTGTCAGTGAATGTTGTCAGTGAGTGAATGTTGTCAGTGAATGTTGTCAGTGAATGTTGTCAGTGAGTGAATGTTGTCAGTGAATGTTGTCAGTGAGTGAATGTTGTCAGTGAATGTTGTCAGTGAGCGAATGTTGTCAGTGAATGTTGTCAGTGAGTGAATGTTGTCAGAAAATGTTGTCAGTGAGTGAATGTTGTCAGTGAGTGAATGTTGTCAGTGAATGTTGTCAGTGAGTGAATGTTGTCAGTGAGTGAATGTTGTCAATGAATGTTGTCAGTGAGTGAATGTTGTCAGTGAGTGAATGTTGTCAGTGAATGCTGTCAGTGAGTGAATGTTGTCAGTGAATGTTGTCAGTGAGTGAATGTTGTCAGAGAGTGAATGTTGTCAGTGAATGTTGTCAGTGAGTGAATGTTGTCAGTGAATGTTGTCAGTGAGTGAATGTTGTCAGTGAGTGAATGTTGTCAGTGAGTGAATGTTGTCAGTGAGTGAATGTTGTCAGTGAATGTTGTCAGTGAGTGAATGTTGTCAGTGAGTGAATGTTGTCAGTGAATGTTGTCAGTGAGTGAATGTTGTCAGTGAATGTTGTCAGTGAGTGAATGTTGTCAGTGAATGTTGTCAGTGAGTGAATGTTGTCAGAGAGTGAATGTTGTCAGTGAATGTTGTCAGTGAATGTTGTCAGTGAGTGAATGTTGTCAGTGAATGTTGTCAGTGAGTGAATGTTGTCAGTGAGTGAATGTTGTCAGTGAATGTTGTCAGTGAGTGAATGTTGTCAGTGAATGTTGTCAGTGAGTGAATGTTGTCAGTGAATGTTGTCAGTGAATGTTGTCAGTGAGTGAATGTTGTCAGTGAATGTTGTCAGTGAGTGAATGTTGTCAGAGAGTGAATGTTGTCAGTGAATGTTGTCAGTGAGTGAATGTTGTCAGTGAATGTTGTCAGTGAGTGAATGTTGTCAGAGAGTGAATGTTGTCAGTGAATGTTGTCAGTGAGCGAATGTTGTCAGTGAATGTTGTCAGTGACTGAATGTTGTCAGAAAATGTTGTCAGTGAGTGAATGTTGTCAGTGAGGGAATGTTGTCAGTGAATGTTGTCAGTGAGTGAATGTTGTCAGTGAATGTTGTCAGTGAGCGAATGTTGTCAGTGAATGTTGTCAGTGAGTGAATGTTGTCAGTGAATGTTGTCAGAAAGTGAATGTTGTCAGTGAATGTTGTCAGTGAGTGAATGTTGTCAGTGAGTGAATGTTGTCAGTGAATGTTGTCAGAGAGTGAATGTTGTCAGTGAATGTTGTCAGAGAGTGAATGTTGTCAGTGAGTGAATGTTGTCAGAGAGTGAATGTTGTCAGTCAGTGAATGTTGTCAGTGAGTGAATGTTGTCAGAGAGTGAATGTTGTCAGTGAATGTTGTCAGTGAGTGAATGTTGTCAGTGAATGTTGTCAGTGAGCGAATGTTGTCAGTGAATGTTGTCAGTGAGTGAATGTTGTCAGTGAATGTTGTCAGTGAATGTTGTCAGTGAGTGAATGTTGTCAGTGAGTGAATGTTGTCAGTGAATGTTGTCAGTGAGTGAATGTTGTCAGTGAATGTTGTCAGTGAGTGAATGTTGTCAGTGAATGTTGTCAGTGAGTGAATGTTGTCAGAGAGTGAATGTTGTCAGTGAGTGAATGTTGTCAGTGAATGTTGTCAGTGAGTGAATGTTGTCAGTGAGGGAATGTTGTCAGTGAATGTTGTCAGTGAGTGAATGTTGTCAGTGAATGTTGTCAGTGAGTGAATGTTGTCAGTGAGTGAATGTTGTCAGTGAATGTTGTCAGTGAGGGAATGTTGTCAGTGAATGTTGTCAGTGAGTGAATGTTGTCAGTGAATGTTGTCAGTGAATGTTGTCAGTGAGTGAATGTTGTCAGTGAATGTTGTCAGTGAGTGAATGTTGTCAGAAAATGTTGTCAGTGAGTGAATGTTGTCAGTGAATGTTGTCAGTGAGTGAATGTTGTCAGTGAATGTTGTCAGTGAGTGAATGTTGTCAGTGAATGTTGTCAGTGAGTGAATATTGTCAGTGAATGTTGTCAGTGAGTGAATGTTGTCAGGGAGTGAATGTTGTCAGTGAATGTTGTCAGTGAGTGAATGTTGTCAGTGAATGTTGTCAGTGAATGTTGTCAGTGAATGAATGTTGTCAGAGAGTGAATGTTGTCAGAGAGTGAATGTTGTCAGTGAATGTTGTCAGTGAGTGAATGTTGTCAGTGAATGTTGTCAGTGAGTGAATGTTGTCAGTGAGTGAATGTTGTCAGTGAATGTTGTCAGTGAGTGAATGTTGTCAGTGAATGTTGTCAGTGAGTGAATGTTGTCAGTGAGTGAATGTTGTCAGAGAGTGAATGTTGTCAGTGAATGTTGTCAGTGAGCGAATGTTGTCAGTGAATGTTGTCAGTGAGTGAATGTTGTCAGTGAATGTTGTCAGTGAGTGAATGTTGTCAGTGAATGTTGTCAGTGAGTGAATGTTGTCAGTGAATGTTGTCAGTGAGCGAATGTTGTCAGTGAATGTTGTCAGTGAGAGAGTGTTGTCAGTGAATGTTGTCAGTGAGTGAATGTTGTCAGTGAATGTTGTCAGTGAGTGAATGTTGTCAGTGAATGTTGTCAGTGAGTGAATGTTGTCAGTGAGTGAATGTTGTCAGTGAATGTTGTCAGTGAGTGAATGTTGTCAGTGAATGTTGTCAGTGAGTGAATGTTGTCAGTGAATGTTGTCAGTGAGTGAATGTTGTCAGTGAGTGAATGTTGTCAGTGAATGTTGACAGTGAGTGAATGTTGTCTGTGAATGTTGTCAGTGAGTGAATGTTGTCAGTGAATGTTGTCAGTGAGTGAATGTTGTCAGTGAGTGAATGTTGTCAGGGAGTAAATGTTGTCAGTGAATGTTGTCAGTGAGCGAATGTTGTCAGTGAATGTTGTCAGTGAGTGAATGTTGTCAGTGAATGTTGTCAGTGAGTGAATGTTGTCAGTGAATGTTGTCAGAGAGTGAATGTTGTCAGTGAATGTTGTCAGTGAGTGAATGTTGTCAGTGAATGTTGTCAGTGAATGTTGTCAGTCAGTGAATGTTGTCAGAGAGTGAATGTTGTCAGTGAGTGAATGTTGTCAGTGAGTGAATGTTGTCAGTGAATGTTGTCAGTGAGTGAATGTTGTCAGAGAGTGAATGTTGTCAGTGAATGTTGTCAGTGAGCGAATGTTGTCAGTGAATGTTGTCAGTGAATGTTGTCAGAGACTGAATGTTGTCAGTGAATGTTGATAGTGAGTGAATGTTGTCAGTGAATGTTGTCAGTGAGTGAATGTTGTCAGTGAATGTTGTCAGTGAGTGAATGTCAGAGAGTGAATGTTGTCAGTGAGTGAATGTTGTCAGTGAATGTTGTCAGTGAGTGAATGTTGTCAGAGAGTGAATGTTGTCAGTGAATGTTGTCAGTGAGTGAATGTTGTCAGTGAATGTTGTCAGTGAGTGAATGTTGTCAGGGAGTGAATGTTGTCAGTGAATGTTGTCAGTGAGCGAATGTTGTCAGTGAATGTTGTCAGTGAGTGAATGTTGTCAGTGAATGTTGTCAGTGAGTGAATGTTGTCAGTGAATGTTGTCAGTGAGTGAATGTTGTCAGTGAGTGAATGTTGTCAGTGAATGTTGTCAGAAAGTGAATGTTGTCAGTGAATGTTGTCAGTGAGTGAATGTTGTCAGTGAGTGAATGTTGTCAGTGAGGGAATGTTGTCAGTGAATGTTGTCAGTGAGTGAATGTTGTCAGTGAATGTTGTCAGTGAGTGAATGTTGTCAGTGAGTGAATGTTGTCAGTGAATGTTGTCAGTGAGCGAATGTTGTCAGTGAATGTTGTCAGAGAGTGAATGTTGTCAGTGAATGTTGTCAGTGAGTGAATGTTGTCAGTGAATGTTGTCAGTGAATGTTGTCAGTCAGTGAATGTTGTCAGAGAGTGAATGTTGTCAGTGAGTGAATGTTGTCAGTGAATGTTGTCAGTGAGTGAATGTTGTCAGTGAATGTTGTCAGTGAGTGAATGTTGTCAGTAAATGTTGTCAGTGAGTGAATGTTGTCAGTGAGGGAATGTTGTCAGAAAATGTTGTCAGTGAGTGAATGTTGTCAGTGAATGTTGTCAGTGAGTGAATGTTGTCAGTGAATGTTGTCAGTGAGTGAATGTTGTCAGTGAGTGAATGTTGTCAGTGAATGTTGTCAGTGAGTGAATGTTGTCAGTGAATGTTGTCAGTTAGTGAATGTTGTCAGAGAGTGAATGTTGTCAGTGAGTGAATGTTGTCAGTGAATGTTGTCAGTGAGTGAATGTTGTCAGTGAATGTTGTCAGTGAATGTTGTCAGTGAGTGAATGTTGTCAGTGAATGTTGTCAGTGAGTGAATGTTTTCAGAGAGTGAATGTTGTCAGTGAGTGAAAGTTGTCAGAGAGTGAATGTTGTCAGTGAATGTTGTCAGTGAGCGAATGTTGTCAGTGAATGTTGTCAGTGAGTGAATGTTGTCAGTGAATGTTGTCAGTGAGTGAATGTTGTCAGTGAATGTTGTCAGTGAGTGAATGTTGTCAGTGAGTGAATGTTGTCAGGGAGTGAATGTTGTCAGTGAATGTTGTCAGTGAGCGAATGTTGTCAGTGAATGTTGTCAGTGAGTGAATGTTGTAAGTGAATGTTGTCAGTGAGTGAATGTTGTCAGTGAATGTTGTAAGTGAGTGAATGTTGTCAGTGAATGTTGTCAGTGAGTGACTGTTGTCAGTGAATGTTGTCAATGAATGTTGTCAGTGAGTGAATGTTGTCAATGAATGTTGTCAGTGAGTGAATGTTGTCAGAGAGTGAATGTTGTCAGTGAATGTTGTCAGTGAGCGAATGTTGTCAGTGAATGTTGTCAGTGAGTGAATGTTGTCAGAAAATGTTGTCAGTGAGTGAATGTTGTCAGTGAATGTTGTCAGTGAGTGAATGTTGTCAGTGAATGTTGTCAGTGAGTGAATGTTGTCAGTGAGTGAATGTTGTCAGTGAATGTTGTCAGTGAGTGAATGTTGTCAGTGAATGTTGTCAGTGAGTGAATGTTGTCAGTGAATGTTGTCAGTGAATGTTGTCAGTGAATGTTGTCAGTGAGTGAATGTTGTCAGAGAGTGAATGTTGTCAGTGAGTGAATGTTGTCAGTGAATGTTGTCAGTGAGTGAATGTTGTCAGTGAATGTTGTCAGTGAGTGAATGTTGTCAGTGAGTGAATGTTGTCAGTGAATGTTGTCAGTGAGTGAATGTTGTCAGTGAATGTTGTCAGTGAGTGAATGTTGTCAGTGAATGTTGTCAGTGAGTGAATGTTGTCAGTGAGTGAATGTTGTCAGAGAGTGAATGTTGTCAGTGAATGTTGTCAGTGAGCGAATGTTGTCAGTGAATGTTGTCAGTGAGTGAATGTTGTCAGTGAATGTTGTCAGTGAGTGAATGTTGTCAGTGAATGTTGTCAGTGAGTGAATGTTCTCAGTGAGTGAATGTTGTCAGTGAATGTTGTCAGTGAGCGAATGTTGTCAGTGAATGTTGTCAGAGAGTGAATGTTGTCAGTGAATGTTGTCAGTGAGTGAATGTTGTCAGTGAATGTTGTCAGTGAATGTTGTCAGTCAGTGAATGTTGTCAGAGAGTGAATGTTGTCAGTGAATGTTGTCAGTGAGTGAATGTTGTCAGGGAGTGAATGTTGTCAGTGAATGTTGTCAGTGAGCGAATGTTGTCAGTGAATGTTGTCAGTGAGTGAATGTTGTCAGTGAATGTTGTCAGTGAGTGAATGTTGTCAGTGAATGTTGTCAGTGAGTGAATGTTGTCAGTGAGTGAATGTTGTCAGTGAATGTTGTCAGAAAGTGAATGTTGTCAGTGAATGTTGTCAGTGAGTGAATGTTGTCAGTGAGGGAATGTTGTCAGTGAGGGAATGTTGTCAGTGAATGTTGTCAGTGAGTGAATGTTGTCAGTGAATGTTGTCAGTGAGTGAATGTTGTCAGTGAGTGAATGTTGTCAGTGAATGTTGTCAGTGAGCGAATGTTGTCAGTGAATGTTGTCAGAGAGTGAATGTTGTCAGTGAATGTTGTCAGTGAGTGAATGTTGTCAGTGAATGTTGTCAGTGAATGTTGTCAGTCAGTGAATGTTGTCAGAGAGTGAATGTTGTCAGTGAGTGAATGTTGTCAGTGAATGTTGTCAGTGAGTGAATGTTGTCAGTGAATGTTGTCAGTGAGTGAATGTTGTCAGAGAGTGAATGTTGTCAGTGAATGTTGTCAGTGAGCGAATTTTGTCAGTGAATGTTGTCAGTGAGTGAATGTTGTCAGTGAATGTTGTCAGTGAGTGAATGTTGTCAGTGAATGTTGTCAGTGAGTGAATGTTGTCAGTGAGTGAATGTTGTCAGAGAGTGAATGTTGTCAGTGAATGTTGCCAGTGAGCGAATGTTGTCAGTGAATGTTGTCAGAGAGTGAATGTTGTCAGTGAATGTTTTCAGTGAGTGAATGTTGTCAGTGAATGTTGTCAGTGAATGTTGTCAGAGAGTGAATGTTGTCAGTGAGTGAATGTTGTCAGTGAGTGAATGTTGTCAGTGAATGTTGTCAGTGAATGTTGTCAGTGAGTGAATGTTGTCAGTGAATGTTGTCAGTGAGTGAATGTTGTCAGTGAATGTTGTCAGTGAGTGAATGTTCTCAGTGAGTGAATGTTGTCAGTGAATGTTGTCAGAGAGTGAATGTTGTCAGTGAATGTTGTCAGAGAGTGAATGTTGTCAGTGAATGTTGTCAGTGAGTGAATGTTGTCAGTGAATGTTGTCAGTGAATGTTGTCAGTCAGTGAATGTTGTCAGAGAGTGAATGTTGTCAGTGAGTGAATGTTGTCAGTGAATGTTGTCAGTGAGTGAATGTTGTCAGTGAATGTTGTCAGTGAGTGAATGTTGTCAGAGAGTGAATGTTGTCAGTGAATGTTGTCAGTGAGCGAATGTTGTCAGTGAATGTTGTCAGTGAGTGAATGTTGTCAGTGAATGTTGTCAGTGAGTGAATGTTGTCAGTGAATGTTGTCAGTGAGTGAATGTTGTCAGTGAGGGAATGTTGTCAGAAAATGTTGTCAGTGAGTGAATGTTGTCAGTGAATGTTGTCAGTGAATGAATGTTGTCAGTGAATGTTGTCAGTGAGTGAATGTTGTCAGTGAGTGAATGTTGTCAGTGAATGTTGTCAGTGAGTGAATGTTGTCAGTGAATGTTGTCAGTGAATGTTGTCAGTTAGTGAATGTTGTCAGAGAGTGAATGTTGTCAGTGAATGTTGTCAGTGAGTGAATGTTGTCAGTGAATGTTGTCAGTGAATGTTGTCAGTGAGTGAATGTTGTCAGTGAATGTTGTCAGTGAGTGAATGTTTTCAGAGAGTGAATGTTGTCAGTGAGTGAATGTTGTCAGAGAGTGAATGTTGTCAGTGAATGTTGTCAGTGAGCGAATGTTGTCAGTGAATGTTGTCAGTGAGTGAATGTTGTCAGTGAATGTTGTCAGTGAGTGAATGTTGTCAGTGAATGTTGTCAGTGAGTGAATGTTGTCAGTGAGTGAATGTTGTCAGGGAGTGAATGTTGTCAGTGAATGTTGTCAGTGAGCGAATGTTGTCAGTGAATGTTGTCAGTGAGTGAATGTTGTAAGTGAATGTTGTCAGTGAGTGAATGTTGTCAGTGAATGTTGTAAGTGAGTGAATGTTGTCAGTGAGTGAATGTTGTCAGTGAATGTTGTCAGTGAGTGAATGTTGTCAGTGAATGTTGTCAGTGAGTGACTGTTGTCAGTGAATGTTGTCAGTGAATGTTGTCAGTGAGTGAATGTTGTCAGTGAATGTTGTCAGTGAGTGAATGTTGTCAGAGAGTGAATGTTGTCAGTGAGCGAATGTTGTCAGTGAAAGTTGTCAGTGAGTGAATGTTGTCAGAAAATGTTGTCAGTGAGTGAATGTTGTCAGTGAATGTTGTCAGTGAGTGAATGTTGTCAGTGAGTGAATGTTGTCAGTGAATGTTGTCAGTGAGTGAATGTTGTCAGTGAATGTTGTCAGTGAGTGAATGTTGTCAGTGAATGTTGTCAGTGAATGTTGTCAGTGAATGTTGTCAGTGAGTGAATGTTGTCAGAGAGTGAATGTTGTCAGTGAGTGAATGTTGTCAGTGAATGTTGTCAGTGAGTGAATGTTGTCAGTGAATGTTGTCAGTGAGTGAATGTTGTCAGTGAGTGAATGTTGTCAGTGAATGTTGTCAGTGAGTGAATGTTGTCAGTGAATGTTGTCAGTGAGTGAATGTTGTCAGTGAATGTTGTCAGTGAGTGAATGTTGTCAGTGAGTGAATGTTGTCAGAGAGTGAATGTTGTCAGTGAATGTTGTCAGTGAGCAAATGTTGTCAGTGAATGTTGTCAGTGAGTGAATGTTGTCAGTGAATGTTGTCAGTGAGTGAATGTTGTCAGTGAATGTTGTCAGTGAGTGAATGTTGTCAGTGAGTGAATGTTGTCAGGGAGTGAATGTTGTCAGTGAATGTTGTCAGTGAGCGAATGTTGTCAGTGAATGTTGTCAGTGAGTGAATGTTGTCAGTGAATGTTGTCAGTGAGTGAATGTTGTCAGTGAGTGAATGTTGTCAGTGAATGTTGTCAGTGAGTGAATGTTGTCAGTGAATGTTGTCAGTGAGTGAATGTTGTCAGTGAATGTTGTCAGTGAGTGAATGTTGTCAGTGAATGTTGTCAGTGAGTGAATGTTGTCAGTGAGTGAATGTTGTCAGTGAATGTTGTCAGTGAGTGAATGTTGTCAGTGAATGTTGTCAGTGAGTGAATGTTGTCAGTGAATGTTGTCAGTGAGTGAATGTTGTCAGGGAGTGAATGTTGTCAGTGAATGTTGTCAGTGAGTAAATGTTGTCAGTGAATGTTGTCAGTGAGTGAATGTTGTCAGTGAGTGAATGTTGTCAGAGAGTGAATGTTGTCAGTGAGCGAATGTTGTCAGTGAATGTTGTCAGTGAGTGAATGTTGTCAGTGAATGTTGTCAGTGAGTGAATGTTGTCAGTGAATGTTGTCAGTGAGTGAATGTTGTCAGTGAATGTTGTCAGTGAGTGAATGTTGTCAGTGAATGTTGTCAGTGAGTGAATGTTGTCAGTGAATGTTGTCAGTGAGTGAATGTTTTCAGAGAGTGAATGTTGTCAGTGAATGTTGTCAGTGAGCGAATGTTGTCAGTGAATGTTGTCAGTGAGTGAATGTTGTCAGTGAATGTTGTCAGTGAGTGAATGTTGTCAGTGAATGTTGTCAGTGAGTGAATGTTGTCAGTGAATGTTGTCAGTGAGTGAATGTTGTCAGTGAATGTTGTCAGTGAGTGAATGTTGTCAGTGAATGTTGTCAGTGAGTGAATGTTGTCAGTGAGTGAATGTTGTCAGTGAATGTTGTCAGAGAGTGAATGTTGTCAGTGAATGTTGTCAGTGAGTGAATGTTGTCAGTGAATGTTGTCAGTGAGTGAATGTTGTCAGAGAGTGAATGTTGTCAGTGAGTGAATGTTGTCAGTGAATGTTGTCAGTGAGTGAATGTTGTCAGTGAATGTTGTCAGTGAGTGAATGTTGTCAGTGAGTGAATGTTGTCAGGGAGTGAATGTTGTCAGTGAATGTTGTCAGTGAGCGAATGTTGTCAGTGAATGTTGTCAGTGAGTGAATGTTGTCAGTGAATGTTGTCAGTGAGTGAATGTTGTCAGTGAATGTTGTCAGTGAGTGAATGTTGTCAGTGAGTGAATGTTGTCAGTGAATGTTGTCAGTGAGTGAATGTTGTCAGTGAATGTTGTCAGTGAGTGAATGTTGTCAGTGAATGTTGTCAGTGAATGTTGTCAGTGAGTGAATGTTGTCAGTGAATGTTGTCAGTGAGTGAATGTTGTCAGTGAATGTTGTCAGTGAGCGAATGTTGTCAGTGAATGTTGTCAGTGAGTGAATGTTGTCAGAAAATGTTGTCAGTGAGTGAATGTTGTCAGTGAGTGAATGTTGTCAGTGAATGTTGTCAGTGAGTGAATGTTGTCAGAGAGAGAATGTTGTCAGTGAATGTTGTCAGTGAGCGAATGTTGTCAGTGAATGTTGTCAGTGAATGTTGTCAGAGACTGAATGTTGTCAGTGAATGTTGATAGTGAGTGAATGTTGTCAGTGAATGTTGTCAGTGAGTGAATGTTGTCAGTGAATGTTGTCAGTGAGTGAATGTTGTCAGTGAATGTTGTCAGTGAGTGAATGTCAGAGAGTGAATGTTGTCAGTGAGTGAATGTTGTCAGTGAATGTTGTCAGTGAGTGAATGTTGTCAGAGAGTGAATGTTGTCAGTGAATGTTGTCAGTGAGTGAATGTTGTCAGTGAATGTTGTCAGTGAGTGAATGTTGTCAGGGAGTGAATGTTGTCAGTGAATGTTGTCAGTGAGCGAATGTTGTCAGTGAATGTTGTCAGTGAGTGAATGTTGTCAGTGAATGTTGTCAGTGAGTGAATGTTGTCAGTGAATGTTGTCAGTGAGTGAATGTTGTCAGTGAGTGAATGTTGTCAGTGAATGTTGTCAGAAAGTGAATGTTGTCAGTGAATGTTGTCAGTGAGTGAATGTTGTCAGTGAGGGAATGTTGTCAGTGAGGGAATGTTGTCAGTGAATGTTGTCAGTGAGTGAATGTTGTCAGTGAATGTTGTCAGTGAGTGAATGTTGTCAGTGAGTGAATGTTGTCAGTGAATGTTGTCAGTGAGCGAATGTTGTCAGTGAATGTTGTCAGAGAGTGAATGTTGTCAGTGAATGTTGTCAGTGAATGTTGTCAGTCAGTGAATGTTGTCAGAGAGTGAATGTTGTCAGTGAGTGAATGTTGTCAGTGAATGTTGTCAGTGAGTGAATGTTGTCAGTGAATGTTGTCAGTGAGTGAATGTTGTCAGAGAGTGAATGTTGTCAGTGAATGTTGTCAGTGAGCGAATTTTGTCAGTGAATGTTGTCAGTGAGTGAATGTTGTCAGTGAATGTTGTCAGTGAGTGAATGTTGTCAGTGAATGTTGTCAGTGAGTGAATGTTGTCAGTGAGTGAATGTTGTCAGAGAGTGAATGTTGTCAGTGAATGTTGCCAGTGAGCGAATGTTGTCAGTGAATGTTGTCAGAGAGTGAATGTTGTCAGTGAATGTTTTCAGTGAGTGAATGTTGTCAGTGAATGTTGTCAGTGACTGTTGTCAGAGAGTGAATGTTGTCAGTGAGTGAATGTTGTCAGTGAGTGAATGTTGTCAGTGAATGTTGTCAGTGAATGTTGTCAGTGAGTGAATGTTGTCAGTGAATGTTGTCAGTGAGTGAATGTTGTCAGTGAATGTTGTCAGTGAGTGAATGTTCTCAGTGAGTGAATGTTGTCAGTGAATGTTGTCAGAGAGTGAATGTTGTCAGTGAATGTTGTCAGAGAGTGAATGTTGTCAGTGAATGTTGTCAGTGAGTGAATGTTGTCAGTGAATGTTGTCAGTGAATGTTGTCAGTCAGTGAATGTTGTCAGAGAGTGAATGTTGTCAGTGAGTGAATGTTGTCAGAGAGTGAATGTTGTCAGTGAATGTTGTCAGTGAGCGAATGTTGTCAGTGAATGTTGTCAGTGAGTGAATGTTGTCAGTGAATGTTGTCAGTGAGTGAATGTTGTCAGTGAATGTTGTCAGTGAGTGAATGTTGTCAGTGAGGGAATGTTGTCAGAAAATGTTGTCAGTGAGTGAATGTTGTCAGTGAATGTTGTCAGTGAATGAATGTTGTCAGTGAATGTTGTCAGTGAGTGAATGTTGTCAGTGAGTGAATGTTGTCAGTGAATGTTGTCAGTGAGTGAATGTTGTCAGTGAATGTTGTCAGTGAATGTTGTCAGTTAGTGAATGTTGTCAGAGAGTGAATGTTGTCAGTGAATGTTGTCAGTGAGTGAATGTTGTCAGTGAATGTTGTCAGTGAATGTTGTCAGTGAGTGAATGTTGTCAGTGAATGTTGTCAGTGAGTGAATGTTTTCAGAGAGTGAATGTTGTCAGTGAGTGAATGTTGTCAGAGAGTGAATGTTGTCAGTGAATGTTGTCAGTGAGCGAATGTTGTCAGTGAATGTTGTCAGTGAGTGAATGTTGTCAGTGAATGTTGTCAGTGAGTGAATGTTGTCAGTGAATGTTGTCAGTGAGTGAATGTTGTCAGTGAGTGAATGTTGTCAGGGAGTGAATGTTGTCAGTGAATGTTGTCAGTGAGCGAATGTTGTCAGTGAATGTTGTCAGTGAGTGAATGTTGTAAGTGAATGTTGTCAGTGAGTGAATGTTGTCAGTGAATGTTGTAAGTGAGTGAATGTTGTCAGTGAGTGAATGTTGTCAGTGAATGTTGTCAGTGAGTGAATGTTGTCAGTGAATGTTGTCAGTGAGTGACTGTTGTCAGTGAATGTTGTCAGTGAATGTTGTCAGTGAGTGAATGTTGTCAGTGAATGTTGTCAGTGAGTGAATGTTGTCAGAGAGTGAATGTTGTCAGTGAGCGAATGTTGTCAGTGAATGTTGTCAGTGAGTGAATGTTGTCAGAAAATGTTGTCAGTGAGTGAATGTTGTCAGTGAATGTTGTCAGTGAGTGAATGTTGTCAGTGAATGTTGTCAGTGAGTGAATGTTGTCAGTGAGTGAATGTTGTCAGTGAATGTTGTCAGTGAGTGAATGTTGTCAGTGAATGTTGTCAGTGAGTGAATGTTGTCAGTGAATGTTGTCAGTGAATGTTGTCAGTGAATGTTGTCAGTGAGTGAATGTTGTCAGAGAGTGAATGTTGTCAGTGAGTGAATGTTGTCAGTGAATGTTGTCAGTGAGTGAATGTTGTCAGTGAATGTTGTCAGTGAGTGAATGTTGTCAGTGAGTGAATGTTGTCAGTGAATGTTGTCAGTGAGTGAATGTTGTCAGTGAATGTTGTCAGTGAGTGAATGTTGTCAGTGAATGTTGTCAGTGAGTGAATGTTGTCAGTGAGTGAATGTTGTCAGAGAGTGAATGTTGTCAGTGAATGTTGTCAGTGAGCAAATGTTGTCAGTGAATGTTGTCAGTGAGTGAATGTTGTCAGTGAGTGAATGTTGTCAGTGAATGTTGTCAGTGAGTGAATGTTGTCAGTGAGTGAATGTTGTCAGGGAGTGAATGTTGTCAGTGAATGTTGTCAGTGAGCGAATGTTGTCAGTGAATGTTGTCAGTGAGTGAATGTTGTCAGTGAATGTTGTCAGTGAGTGAATGTTGTCAGTGAGTGAATGTTGTCAGTGAATGTTGTCAGTGAGTGAATGTTGTCAGTGAATGTTGTCAGTGAGTGAATGTTGTCAGTGAATGTTGTCAGTGAGTGAATGTTGTCAGTGAATGTTGTCAGTGAGTGAATGTTGTCAGTGAGTGAATGTTGTCAGTGAATGTTGTCAGTGAGTGAATGTTGTCAGTGAATGTTGTCAGTGAGTGAATGTTGTCAGTGAATGTTGTCAGTGAGTGAATGTTGTCAGGGAGTGAATGTTGTCAGTGAATGTTGTCAGTGAGTGAATGTTGTCAGTGAATGTTGTCAGTGAGTGAATGTTGTCAGTGAGTGAATGTTGTCAGAGAGTGAATGTTGTCAGTGAGCGAATGTTGTCAGTGAATGTTGTCAGTGAGTGAATGTTGTCAGTGAATGTTGTCAGTGAGTGAATGTTGTCAGTGAATGTTGTCAGTGAGTGAATGTTGTCAGTGAATGTTGTCAGTGAGTGAATGTTGTCAGTGAATGTTGTCAGTGAGTGAATGTTTTCAGAGAGTGAATGTTGTCAGTGAATGTTGTCAGTGAGCGAATGTTGTCAGTGAATGTTGTCAGTGAGTGAATGTTGTCAGTGAATGTTGTCAGTGAGTGAATGTTGTCAGTGAATGTTGTCAGTGAGTGAATGTTGTCAGTGAGGGAATGTTGTCAGTGAATGTTGTCAGTGAGTGAATGTTGTCAGTGAGTGAATGTTGTCAGAGAGTGAATGTTGTCAGTGAATGTTGTCAGTGAGCGAATGTTGTCAGTGAATGTTGTCAGAGAGTGAATGTTGTCAGTGAATGTTGTCAGTGAGTGAATGTTGTCAGTGAATGTTGTCAGTGAATGTTGTCAGTCAGTGAATGTTGTCAGAGAGTGAATGTTGTCAGTGAGTGAATGTTGTCAGTGAATGTTGTCAGTGAGTGAATGTTGTCAGTGAATGTTGTCAGTGAGTGAATGTTGTCAGTGAATGTTGTCAGTGAGTGAATGTTGTCAGTGAATGTTGTCAGTGAGCGAATGTTGTCAGTGAATGTTGTCAGAGAGTGAATGTTGTCAGTGAATGTTGTCAGTGAGTGAATGTTGTCAGTGAATGTTGTCAGTGAATGTTGTCAGTCAGTGAATGTTGTCAGAGAGTGAATGTTGTCAGTGAGTGAATGTTGTCAGTGAGTGAATGTTGTCAGTGAATGTTGTCAGTGAGTGAATGTTGTCAGTGAATGTTGTCAGTGAGTGAATGTTGTCAGTGAATGTTGTCAGAGAGTGAATGTTGTCAGTGAATGTTGTCAGTGAATGTTGTCAGAGAGTGAATGTTGTCAGTGAATGTTGATAGTGAGTGAATGTTGTCAGTGAATGTTGTCAGTGAGTGAATGTTGTCAGTGAATGTTGTCAGTGAGTGAATGTTGTCAGTGAATGTTGTCAGTGAATGTTGTCAGTGGGTGAATGTCAGAGAGTGAATGTTGTCAGTGAGTGAATGTTGTCAGTGAGTGAATGTTGTCAGTGAGTGAATGTTGTCAGAGAGTGAATGTTGTCAGAGAGTGAATGTTGTCAGTGAATGTTGTCAGTGAATGTTGTCAGTGAGTGAATGTTGTCAGTGAATGTTGTCAGTGAATGTTGTCAGTGAGTGAATGTTGTCAGTGAATGTTGTCAGTGAGTGAATGTTGTCAGTGAATGTTGTCAGTGAGTGAATGTTGTCAGTGAATGTTGTCAGTGAGTGAATGTTGTCAGTGAGTGAATGTTGTCAGTGAATGTTGTCAGTGAGCGAATGTTGTCAGTGAATGTTGTCAGTGAGTGAATGTTGTCAGAAAATGTTGTCAGTGAGTGAATGTTGTCAGTGAATGTTGTCAGTGAGTGAATGTTGTCAGTGAGTGAATGTTGTCAGTGAATGTTGTCAGTGAGTGAATGTTGTCAGTGAGTGAATGTTGTCAGAGAGTGAATGTTGTCAGTGAATGTTGTCAGTGAGTGAATGTTGTCAGTGAATGTTGTCAGTGAGTGAATGTTGTCAGTGAATGTTGTCAGTGAGCGAATGTTGTCAGTGAGCGAATGTTGTCAGTGAATGTTGTCAGTGAGTGAATGTTGTCAGTGAATGTTGTCAGTGAGTGAATGTTGTCAGTGAATGTTGTCAGAGAGTGAATGTTGTCAGTGAATGTTGTCAGTGAGTGAATGTTGTCAGTGAATGTTGTCAGTGAGTGAATGTTGTCAGTGAGTGAATGTTGTCAGTGAATGTTGTCAGTGAGTGAATGTTGTCAGTGAATGTTGTCAGTGAGTGAATGTTGTCAGTGAATGTTGTCAGTGAGTGAATGTTGTCAGTGAGTGAATGTTGTCAGTGAATGTTGTCAGTGAGTGAATGTTGTCAGTGAATGTTGTCAGTGAGTGAATGTTGTCAGTGAATGTTGTCAGTGAGTGAATGTTGTCAGGGAGTGAATGTTGTCAGTGAATGTTGTCAGTGAGTGAATGTTGTCAGTGAATGTTGTCAGTGAGTGAATGTTGTCAGTGAGTGAATGTTGTCAGAGAGTGAATGTTGTCAGTGAGCGAATGTTGTCAGTGAATGTTGTCAGTGAGTGAATGTTGTCAGTGAATGTTGTCAGTGAGTGAATGTTGTCAGTGAATGTTGTCAGTGAGTGAATGTTGTCAGTGAATGTTGTCAGTGAGTGAATGTTTTCAGAGAGTGAATGTTGTCAGTGAATGTTGTCAGTGAGCGAATGTTGTCAGTGAATGTTGTCAGTGAGTGAATGTTGTCAGTGAATGTTGTCAGTGAGTGAATGTTGTCAGTGAATGTTGTCAGTGAGTGAATGTTGTCAGTGAGGGAATGTTGTCAGTGAATGTTGTCAGTGAGTGAATGTTGTCAGTGAGTGAATGTTGTCAGAGAGTGAATGTTGTCAGTGAATGTTGTCAGTGAGCGAATGTTGTCAGTGAATGTTGTCAGAGAGTGAATGTTGTCAGTGAATGTTGTCAGTGAGTGAATGTTGTCAGTGAATGTTGTCAGTGAATGTTGTCAGTCAGTGAATGTTGTCAGAGAGTGAATGTTGTCAGTGAGTGAATGTTGTCAGTGAATGTTGTCAGTGAGTGAATGTTGTCAGTGAATGTTGTCAGTGAGTGAATGTTGTCAGTGAATGTTGTCAGTGAGTGAATGTTGTCAGTGAATGTTGTCAGTGAGCGAATGTTGTCAGTGAATGTTGTCAGAGAGTGAATGTTGTCAGTGAATGTTGTCAGTGAGTGAATGTTGTCAGTGAATGTTGTCAGTGAATGTTGTCAGTCAGTGAATGTTGTCAGAGAGTGAATGTTGTCAGTGAGTGAATGTTGTCAGTGAGTGAATGTTGTCAGTGAATGTTGTCAGTGAGTGAATGTTGTCAGTGAATGTTGTCAGTGAGTGAATGTTGTCAGTGAATGTTGTCAGAGAGTGAATGTTGTCAGTGAATGTTGTCAGTGAATGTTGTCAGAGAGTGAATGTTGTCAGTGAATGTTGATAGTGAGTGAATGTTGTCAGTGAATGTTGTCAGTGAGTGAATGTTGTCAGTGAATGTTGTCAGTGAGTGAATGTTGTCAGTGAATGTTGTCAGTGAATGTTGTCAGTGGGTGAATGTCAGAGAGTGAATGTTGTCAGTGAGTGAATGTTGTCAGTGAGTGAATGTTGTCAGTGAGTGAATGTTTTCAGAGAGTGAATGTTGTCAGAGAGTGAATGTTGTCAGTGAATGTTGTCAGTGAATGTTGTCAGTGAGTGAATGTTGTCAGTGAATGTTGTCAGTGAATGTTGTCAGTGAGTGAATGTTGTCAGTGAATGTTGTCAGTGAGTGAATGTTGTCAGTGAATGTTGTCAGTGAGTGAATGTTGTCAGTGAATGTTGTCAGTGAGTGAATGTTGTCAGTGAGTGAATGTTGTCAGTGAATGTTGTCAGTGAGCGAATGTTGTCAGTGAATGTTGTCAGTGAGTGAATGTTGTCAGAAAATGTTGTCAGTGAGTGAATGTTGTCAGTGAATGTTGTCAGTGAGTGAATGTTGTCAGTGAGTGAATGTTGTCAGTGAATGTTGTCAGTGAGTGAATGTTGTCAGTGAGTGAATGTTGTCAGAGAGTGAATGTTGTCAGTGAATGTTGTCAGTGAGTGAATGTTGTCAGTGAATGTTGTCAGTGAGTGAATGTTGTCAGTGAATGTTGTCAGTGAGTGAATGTTGTCAGTGAATGTTGTCAGTGAGCGAATGTTGTCAGTGAATGTTGTCAGTGAGTGAATGTTGTCAGTGAATGTTGTCAGTGAGTGAATGTTGTCAGTGAATGTTGTCAGAGAGTGAATGTTGTCAGTGAATGTTGTCAGTGAGTGAATGTTGTCAGTGAATGTTGTCAGTGAGTGAATGTTGTCAGAGAGTGAATGTTGTCAGTGAGTGAATGTTGTCAGTGAATGTTGTCAGTGAGTGAATGTTGTCAGTGAATGTTGTCAGTGAGTGAATGTTGTCAGTGAATGTTGTCAGTGAGTGAATGTTGTCAGTGAATGTTGTCAGTGAGTGAATGTTGTCAGTGAATGTTGTCAGTGAGAGAATGTTGTCAGTGAGTGAATGTTGTCAGAGAGTGAATGTTGTCAGTGAATGTTGTCAGTGAGCGAATGTTGTCAGTGAATGTTGTCAGTGAGTGAATGTTGTCAGTGAATGTTGTCAGTGAGTGAATGTTGTCAGTGAATGTTGTCAGTGAGTGAATGTTGTCAGTGAGTGAATGTTGTCAGTGAATGTTGTCAGTGAGTGAATGTTGTCAGTGAATGTTGTCAGTGAGTGAATGTTGTCAGTGAATGTTGTCAGTGAATGTTGTCAGTGAGTGAATGTTGTCAGTGAATGTTGTCAGTGAGTGAATGTTTTCAGAGAGTGAATGTTGTCAGTGAGTGACTGTTGTCAGTGAATGTTGTCAGTGAATGTTGTCAGTGAGTGAATGTTGTCAGAGAGTGAATGTTGTCAGTGAATGATGTCAGTGAGCGAATGTTGTCAGTGAATGTTGTCAGTGAGTGAATGTTGTCAGAAAATGTTGTCAGTGAGTGAATGTTGTCAGTGAATGTTGGCAGTGAATGTTGTCAGTGAATGTTGTCAGTGAGTGAATGTTGTCAGTGAGTGAATGTTGTCAGTGAGTGAATGTTGTCAGTGAATGTTGTCAGTGAGTGAATGTTGTCAGGGAGTGAATGTTGTCAGTGAATGTTGTCAGTGAGTGAATGTTGTCAGTGAATGTTGTCAGTGAATGTTGTCAGTGAGTGAATGTTGTCAGAGAGTGAATGTTGTCAGTGAGTGAATGTTGTCAGTGAATGTTGTCAGTGAGTGAATGTTGTCAGTGAATGTTGTCAGTGAGTGAATGTTGTCAGTGAATGTTGTCAGTGAGTGAATGTTGTCAGTGAATGTTGTCAGTGAATGTTGTCAGTGAGTGAATGTTGTCAGAGAGTGAATGTTGTCAGTGAGTGAATGTTGTCAGTGAATGTTGTCAGTGAGTGAATGTTGTCAGTGAATGTTGTCAGTGAGTGAATGTTGTCAGTGAGTGAATGTTGTCAGTGAATGTTGTCAGTGAGTGAATGTTGTCAGTGAATGTTGTCAGTGAGTGAATGTTGTCAGTGAATGTTGTCAGTGAGTGAATGTTGTCAGTGAGTGAATGTTGTCAGAGAGTGAATGTTGTCAGTGAATGTTGTCAGTGAGCGAATGTTGTCAGTGAATGTTGTCAGTGAGTGAATGTTGTCAGTGAATGTTGTCAGTGAGTGAATGTTGTCAGTGAGTGAATGTTGTCAGTGAGGGAATGTTGTCAGTGAATGTTGTCAGTGAGTGAATGTTGTCAGTGAGTGAATGTTGTCAGTGAATGTTGTCAGTGAGTGAATGTTGTCAGTGAATGTTGTCAGTGAGTGAATGTTGTCAGTGAATGTTGTCAGTGAGTGAATGTTGTCAGTGAATGTTGTCAGTGAGTGAATGTTGTCAGTGAGTGAATGTTGTCAGTGAATGTTGTCAGTGAGTGAATGTTGTCAGTGAATGTTGTCAGTGAGTGAATGTTGTCAGTGAATGTTGTCAGTGAGTGAATGTTGTCAGGGAGTGAATGTTGTCAGTGAATGTTGTCAGTGAGTGAATGTTGTCAGTGAATGTTGTCAGTGAGTGAATGTTGTCAGTGAGTGAATGTTGTCAGAGAGTGAATGTTGTCAGTGAGCGAATGTTGTCAGTGAATGTTGTCAGTGAGTGAATGTTGTCAGTGAATGTTGTCAGTGAGTGAATGTTGTCAGTGAATGTTGTCAGTGAGTGAATGTTGTCAGTGAATGTTGTCAGTGAGTGAATGTTGTCAGTGAATGTTGTCAGTGAATGTTGTCAGTGAGTGAATGTTGTCAGTGAATGTTGTCAGTGAGTGAATTTTTCAGAGAGTGAATGTTGTCAGTGAATGTTGTCAGTGAGCGAATGTTGTCAGTGAATGTTGTCAGTGAGTGAATGTTGTCAGTGAATGTTGTCAGTGAGTGAATGTTGTCAGTGAATGTTGTCAGTGAGTGAATGTTGTCAGTGAGGGAATGTTGTCAGTGAATGTTGTCAGTGAGTGAATGTTGTCAGTGAATGTTGTCAGTGAGTGAATGTTGTCAGAGAGTGAATGTTGTCAGTGAATGTTGTCAGTGAGCGAATGTTGTCAGTGAATGTTGTCAGAGAGTGAATGTTGTCAGTGAATGTTGTCAGTGAGTGAATGTTGTCAGTGAATGTTGTCAGTGAATGTTGTCAGTCAGTGAATGTTGTCAGAGAGTGAATGTTGTCAGTGAGTGAATGTTGTCAGTGAATGTTGTCAGTGAGTGAATGTTGTCAGTGAATGTTGTCAGTGAGTGAATGTTGTCAGTGAATGTTGTCAGTGAGTGAATGTTGTCAGTGAATGTTGTCAGTGAGCGAATGTTGTCAGTGAATGTTGTCAGAGAGTGAATGTTGTCAGTGAATGTTGTCAGTGAGTGAATGTTGTCAGTGAATGTTGTCAGTGAATGTTGTCAGTCAGTGAATGTTGTCAGAGAGTGAATGTTGTCAGTGAGTGAATGTTGTCAGTGAGTGAATGTTGTCAGTGAATGTTGTCAGTGAGTGAATGTTGTCAGTGAATGTTGTCAGTGAGTGAATGTTGTCAGTGAATGTTGTCAGAGAGTGAATGTTGTCAGTGAATGTTGTCAGTGAATGTTGTCAGTGAGTGAATGTTGTCAGTGAATGTTGATAGTGAGTGAATGTTGTCAGTGAATGTTGTCAGTGAGTGAATGTTGTCAGTGAATGTTGTCAGTGAGTGAATGTTGTCAGTGAATGTTGTCAGTGAATGTTGTCAGTGGGTGAATGTCAGAGAGTGAATGTTGTCAGTGAGTGAATGTTGTCAGTGAATGTTGTCAGTGAGTGAATGTTGTCAGTGAGTGAATGTTGTCAGAGAGTGAATGTTGTCAGAGAGTGAATGTTGTCAGTGAATGTTGTCAGTGAGTGAATGTTGTCAGTGAATGTTGTCAGTGAATGTTGTCAGTGAGTGAATGTTGTCAGTGAATGTTGTCAGTGAGTGAATGTTGTCAGTGAATGTTGTCAGTGAGTGAATGTTGTCAGTGAATGTTGTCAGTGAGTGAATGTTGTCAGTGAGTGAATGTTGTCAGTGAATGTTGTCAGTGAGCGAATGTTGTCAGTGGATGTTGTCAGTGAGTGAATGTTGTCAGAAAATGTTGTCAGTGAGTGAATGTTGTCAGTGAATGTTGTCAGTGAGTGAATGTTGTCAGTGAGTGAATGTTGTCAGTGAATGTTGTCAGTGAGTGAATGTTGTCAGTGAGTGAATGTTGTCAGAGAGTGAATGTTGTCAGTGAATGTTGTCAGTGAGTGAATGTTGTCAGTGAATGTTGTCAGTGAGTGAATGTTGTCAGTGAATGTTGTCAGTGAGCGAATGTTGTCAGTGAATGTTGTCAGTGAGTGAATGTTGTCAGTGAATGTTGTCAGTGAGTGAATGTTGTCAGTGAATGTTGTCAGAGAGTGAATGTTGTCAGTGAATGTTGTCAGTGAGTGAATGTTGTCAGTGAATGTTGTCAGTGAATGTTGTCAGTCAGTGAATGTTGTCAGAGAGTGAATGTTGTCAGTGAGTGAATGTTGTCAGTGAGTGAATGTTGTCAGTGAATGTTGTCAGTGAGTGAATGTTGTCAGAGAGTGAATGTTGTCAGTGAATGTTGTCAGTGAGCGAATGTTGTCAGTGAATGTTGTCAGTGAATGTTGTCAGAGACTGAATGTTGTCAGTGAATGTTGATAGTGAGTGAATGTTGTCAGTGAATGTTGTCAGTGAGTGAATGTTGTCAGTGAATGTTGTCAGTGAGTGAATGTCAGAGAGTGAATGTTGTCAGTGAGTGAATGTTGTCAGTGAATGTTGTCAGTGAGTGAATGTTGTCAGAGAGTGAATGTTGTCAGTGAATGTTGTCAGTGAGTGAATGTTGTCAGTGAATGTTGTCAGTGAGTGAATGTTGTCAGGGAGTGAATGTTGTCAGTGAATGTTGTCAGTGAGCGAATGTTGTCAGTGAATGTTGTCAGTGAGTGAATGTTGTCAGTGAATGTTGTCAGTGAGTGAATGTTGTCAGTGAATGTTGTCAGTGAGTGAATGTTGTCAGTGAGTGAATGTTGTCAGTGAATGTTGTCAGAAAGTGAATGTTGTCAGTGAATGTTGTCAGTGAGTGAATGTTGTCAGTGAGTGAATGTTGTCAGTGAGGGAATGTTGTCAGTGAATGTTGTCAGTGAGTGAATGTTGTCAGTGAATGTTGTCAGTGAGTGAATGTTGTCAGTGAGTGAATGTTGTCAGTGAATGTTGTCAGTGAGCGAATGTTGTCAGTGAATGTTGTCAGAGAGTGAATGTTGTCAGTGAATGTTGTCAGTGAGTGAATGTTGTCAGTGAATGTTGTCAGTGAATGTTGTCAGTCAGTGAATGTTGTCAGAGAGTGAATGTTGTCAGTGAGTGAATGTTGTCAGTGAATGTTGTCAGTGAGTGAATGTTGTCAGTGAATGTTGTCAGTGAGTGAATGTTGTCAGTAAATGTTGTCAGTGAGTGAATGTTGTCAGTGAGGGAATGTTGTCAGAAAATGTTGTCAGTGAGTGAATGTTGTCAGTGAATGTTGTCAGTGAGTGAATGTTGTCAGTGAATGTTGTCAGTGAGTGAATGTTGTCAGTGAGTGAATGTTGTCAGTGAATGTTGTCAGTGAGTGAATGTTGTCAGTGAATGTTGTCAGTTAGTGAATGTTGTCAGAGAGTGAATGTTGTCAGTGAGTGAATGTTGTCAGTGAATGTTGTCAGTGAGTGAATGTTGTCAGTGAATGTTGTCAGTGAATGTTGTCAGTGAGTGAATGTTGTCAGTGAATGTTGTCAGTGAGTGAATGTTTTCAGAGAGTGAATGTTGTCAGTGAGTGAAAGTTGTCAGAGAGTGAATGTTGTCAGTGAATGTTGTCAGTGAGCGAATGTTGTCAGTGAATGTTGTCAGTGAGTGAATGTTGTCAGTGAATGTTGTCAGTGAGTGAATGTTGTCAGTGAATGTTGTCAGTGAGTGAATGTTGTCAGTGAGTGAATGTTGTCAGGGAGTGAATGTTGTCAGTGAATGTTGTCAGTGAGCGAATGTTGTCAGTGAATGTTGTCAGTGAGTGAATGTTGTAAGTGAATGTTGTCAGTGAGTGAATGTTGTCAGTGAATGTTGTAAGTGAGTGAATGTTGTCAGTGAATGTTGTCAGTGAGTGACTGTTGTCAGTGAATGTTGTCAATGAATGTTGTCAGTGAGTGAATGTTGTCAATGAATGTTGTCAGTGAGTGAATGTTGTCAGAGAGTGAATGTTGTCAGTGAATGTTGTCAGTGAGCGAATGTTGTCAGTGAATGTTGTCAGTGAGTGAATGTTGTCAGAAAATGTTGTCAGTGAGTGAATGTTGTCAGTGAATGTTGTCAGTGAGTGAATGTTGTCAGTGAATGTTGTCAGTGAGTGAATGTTGTCAGTGAGTGAATGTTGTCAGTGAATGTTGTCAGTGAGTGAATGTTGTCAGTGAATGTTGTCAGTGAGTGAATGTTGTCAGTGAATGTTGTCAGTGAATGTTGTCAGTGAATGTTGTCAGTGAGTGAATGTTGTCAGAGAGTGAATGTTGTCAGTGAGTGAATGTTGTCAGTGAATGTTGTCAGTGAGTGAATGTTGTCAGTGAATGTTGTCAGTGAGTGAATGTTGTCAGTGAGTGAATGTTGTCAGTGAATGTTGTCAGTGAGTGAATGTTGTCAGTGAATGTTGTCAGTGAGTGAATGTTGTCAGTGAATGTTGTCAGTGAGTGAATGTTGTCAGTGAGTGAATGTTGTCAGAGAGTGAATGTTGTCAGTGAATGTTGTCAGTGAGCGAATGTTGTCAGTGAATGTTGTCAGTGAGTGAATGTTGTCAGTGAATGTTGTCAGTGAGTGAATGTTGTCAGTGAATGTTGTCAGTGAGTGAATGTTCTCAGTGAGTGAATGTTGTCAGTGAATGTTGTCAGTGAGCGAATGTTGTCAGTGAATGTTGTCAGAGAGTGAATGTTGTCAGTGAATGTTGTCAGTGAGTGAATGTTGTCAGTGAATGTTGTCAGTGAATGTTGTCAGTCAGTGAATGTTGTCAGAGAGTGAATGTTGTCAGTGAATGTTGTCAGTGAGTGAATGTTGTCAGGGAGTGAATGTTGTCAGTGAATGTTGTCAGTGAGCGAATGTTGTCAGTGAATGTTGTCAGTGAGTGAATGTTGTCAGTGAATGTTGTCAGTGAGTGAATGTTGTCAGTGAATGTTGTCAGTGAGTGAATGTTGTCAGTGAGTGAATGTTGTCAGTGAATGTTGTCAGAAAGTGAATGTTGTCAGTGAATGTTGTCAGTGAGTGAATGTTGTCAGTGAGGGAATGTTGTCAGTGAGGGAATGTTGTCAGTGAATGTTGTCAGTGAGTGAATGTTGTCAGTGAATGTTGTCAGTGAGTGAATGTTGTCAGTGAGTGAATGTTGTCAGTGAATGTTGTCAGTGAGCGAATGTTGTCAGTGAATGTTGTCAGAGAGTGAATGTTGTCAGTGAATGTTGTCAGTGAGTGAATGTTGTCAGTGAATGTTGTCAGTGAATGTTGTCAGTCAGTGAATGTTGTCAGAGAGTGAATGTTGTCAGTGAGTGAATGTTGTCAGTGAATGTTGTCAGTGAGTGAATGTTGTCAGTGAATGTTGTCAGTGAGTGAATGTTGTCAGAGAGTGAATGTTGTCAGTGAATGTTGTCAGTGAGCGAATTTTGTCAGTGAATGTTGTCAGTGAGTGAATGTTGTCAGTGAATGTTGTCAGTGAGTGAATGTTGTCAGTGAATGTTGTCAGTGAGTGAATGTTGTCAGTGAGTGAATGTTGTCAGAGAGTGAATGTTGTCAGTGAATGTTGCCAGTGAGCGAATGTTGTCAGTGAATGTTGTCAGAGAGTGAATGTTGTCAGTGAATGTTTTCAGTGAGTGAATGTTGTCAGTGAATGTTGTCAGTGAATGTTGTCAGAGAGTGAATGTTGTCAGTGAGTGAATGTTGTCAGTGAGTGAATGTTGTCAGTGAATGTTGTCAGTGAATGTTGTCAGTGAGTGAATGTTGTCAGTGAATGTTGTCAGTGAGTGAATGTTGTCAGTGAATGTTGTCAGTGAGTGAATGTTCTCAGTGAGTGAATGTTGTCAGTGAATGTTGTCAGAGAGTGAATGTTGTCAGTGAATGTTGTCAGAGAGTGAATGTTGTCAGTGAATGTTGTCAGTGAGTGAATGTTGTCAGTGAATGTTGTCAGTGAATGTTGTCAGTCAGTGAATGTTGTCAGAGAGTGAATGTTGTCAGTGAGTGAATGTTGTCAGTGAATGTTGTCAGTGAGTGAATGTTGTCAGTGAATGTTGTCAGTGAGTGAATGTTGTCAGAGAGTGAATGTTGTCAGTGAATGTTGTCAGTGAGCGAATGTTGTCAGTGAATGTTGTCAGTGAGTGAATGTTGTCAGTGAATGTTGTCAGTGAGTGAATGTTGTCAGTGAATGTTGTCAGTGAGTGAATGTTGTCAGTGAGGGAATGTTGTCAGAAAATGTTGTCAGTGAGTGAATGTTGTCAGTGAATGTTGTCAGTGAATGAATGTTGTCAGTGAATGTTGTCAGTGAGTGAATGTTGTCAGTGAGTGAATGTTGTCAGTGAATGTTGTCAGTGAGTGAATGTTGTCAGTGAATGTTGTCAGTGAATGTTGTCAGTTAGTGAATGTTGTCAGAGAGTGAATGTTGTCAGTGAATGTTGTCAGTGAGTGAATGTTGTCAGTGAATGTTGTCAGTGAATGTTGTCAGTGAGTGAATGTTGTCAGTGAATGTTGTCAGTGAGTGAATGTTTTCAGAGAGTGAATGTTGTCAGTGAGTGAATGTTGTCAGAGAGTGAATGTTGTCAGTGAATGTTGTCAGTGAGCGAATGTTGTCAGTGAATGTTGTCAGTGAGTGAATGTTGTCAGTGAATGTTGTCAGTGAGTGAATGTTGTCAGTGAATGTTGTCAGTGAGTGAATGTTGTCAGTGAGTGAATGTTGTCAGGGAGTGAATGTTGTCAGTGAATGTTGTCAGTGAGCGAATGTTGTCAGTGAATGTTGTCAGTGAGTGAATGTTGTAAGTGAATGTTGTCAGTGAGTGAATGTTGTCAGTGAATGTTGTAAGTGAGTGAATGTTGTCAGTGAGTGAATGTTGTCAGTGAATGTTGTCAGTGAGTGAATGTTGTCAGTGAATGTTGTCAGTGAGTGACTGTTGTCAGTGAATGTTGTCAGTGAATGTTGTCAGTGAGTGAATGTTGTCAGTGAATGTTGTCAGTGAGTGAATGTTGTCAGAGAGTGAATGTTGTCAGTGAGCGAATGTTGTCAGTGAAAGTTGTCAGTGAGTGAATGTTGTCAGAAAATGTTGTCAGTGAGTGAATGTTGTCAGTGAATGTTGTCAGTGAGTGAATGTTGTCAGTGAGTGAATGTTGTCAGTGAATGTTGTCAGTGAGTGAATGTTGTCAGTGAATGTTGTCAGTGAGTGAATGTTGTCAGTGAATGTTGTCAGTGAATGTTGTCAGTGAATGTTGTCAGTGAGTGAATGTTGTCAGAGAGTGAATGTTGTCAGTGAGTGAATGTTGTCAGTGAATGTTGTCAGTGAGTGAATGTTGTCAGTGAATGTTGTCAGTGAGTGAATGTTGTCAGTGAGTGAATGTTGTCAGTGAATGTTGTCAGTGAGTGAATGTTGTCAGTGAATGTTGTCAGTGAGTGAATGTTGTCAGTGAATGTTGTCAGTGAGTGAATGTTGTCAGTGAGTGAATGTTGTCAGAGAGTGAATGTTGTCAGTGAATGTTGTCAGTGAGCAAATGTTGTCAGTGAATGTTGTCAGTGAGTGAATGTTGTCAGTGAATGTTGTCAGTGAGTGAATGTTGTCAGTGAATGTTGTCAGTGAGTGAATGTTGTCAGTGAGTGAATGTTGTCAGGGAGTGAATGTTGTCAGTGAATGTTGTCAGTGAGCGAATGTTGTCAGTGAATGTTGTCAGTGAGTGAATGTTGTCAGTGAATGTTGTCAGTGAGTGAATGTTGTCAGTGAGTGAATGTTGTCAGTGAATGTTGTCAGTGAGTGAATGTTGTCAGTGAATGTTGTCAGTGAGTGAATGTTGTCAGTGAATGTTGTCAGTGAGTGAATGTTGTCAGTGAATGTTGTCAGTGAGTGAATGTTGTCAGTGAGTGAATGTTGTCAGTGAATGTTGTCAGTGAGTGAATGTTGTCAGTGAATGTTGTCAGTGAGTGAATGTTGTCAGTGAATGTTGTCAGTGAGTGAATGTTGTCAGGGAGTGAATGTTGTCAGTGAATGTTGTCAGTGAGTAAATGTTGTCAGTGAATGTTGTCAGTGAGTGAATGTTGTCAGTGAGTGAATGTTGTCAGAGAGTGAATGTTGTCAGTGAGCGAATGTTGTCAGTGAATGTTGTCAGTGAGTGAATGTTGTCAGTGAATGTTGTCAGTGAGTGAATGTTGTCAGTGAATGTTGTCAGTGAGTGAATGTTGTCAGTGAATGTTGTCAGTGAGTGAATGTTGTCAGTGAATGTTGTCAGTGAGTGAATGTTGTCAGTGAATGTTGTCAGTGAGTGAATGTTTTCAGAGAGTGAATGTTGTCAGTGAATGTTGTCAGTGAGCGAATGTTGTCAGTGAATGTTGTCAGTGAGTGAATGTTGTCAGTGAATGTTGTCAGTGAGTGAATGTTGTCAGTGAATGTTGTCAGTGAGTGAATGTTGTCAGTGAATGTTGTCAGTGAGTGAATGTTGTCAGTGAATGTTGTCAGTGAGTGAATGTTGTCAGTGAATGTTGTCAGTGAGTGAATGTTGTCAGTGAGTGAATGTTGTCAGTGAATGTTGTCAGAGAGTGAATGTTGTCAGTGAATGTTGTCAGTGAGTGAATGTTGTCAGTGAATGTTGTCAGTGAGTGAATGTTGTCAGAGAGTGAATGTTGTCAGTGAGTGAATGTTGTCAGTGAATGTTGTCAGTGAGTGAATGTTGTCAGTGAATGTTGTCAGTGAGTGAATGTTGTCAGTGAGTGAATGTTGTCAGGGAGTGAATGTTGTCAGTGAATGTTGTCAGTGAGCGAATGTTGTCAGTGAATGTTGTCAGTGAGTGAATGTTGTCAGTGAATGTTGTCAGTGAGTGAATGTTGTCAGTGAATGTTGTCAGTGAGTGAATGTTGTCAGTGAGTGAATGTTGTCAGTGAATGTTGTCAGTGAGTGAATGTTGTCAGTGAATGTTGTCAGTGAGTGAATGTTGTCAGTGAATGTTGTCAGTGAATGTTGTCAGTGAGTGAATGTTGTCAGTGAATGTTGTCAGTGAGTGAATGTTGTCAGTGAATGTTGTCAGTGAGCGAATGTTGTCAGTGAATGTTGTCAGTGAGTGAATGTTGTCAGAAAATGTTGTCAGTGAGTGAATGTTGTCAGTGAGTGAATGTTGTCAGTGAATGTTGTCAGTGAGTGAATGTTGTCAGTGAGTGAATGTTGTCAATGAATGTTGTCAGTGAGTGAATGTTGTCAGTGAGTGAATGTTGTCAGTGAATGTTGTCAGTGAGTGAATGTTGTCAGTGAATGTTGTCAGTGAGTGAATGTTGTCAGAGAGAGAATGTTGTCAGTGAATGTTGTCAGTGAGCGAATGTTGTCAGTGAATGTTGTCAGTGAATGTTGTCAGAGACTGAATGTTGTCAGTGAATGTTGATAGTGAGTGAATGTTGTCAGTGAATGTTGTCAGTGAGTGAATGTTGTCAGTGAATGTTGTCAGTGAGTGAATGTTGTCAGTGAATGTTGTCAGTGAGTGAATGTCAGAGAGTGAATGTTGTCAGTGAGTGAATGTTGTCAGTGAATGTTGTCAGTGAGTGAATGTTGTCAGAGAGTGAATGTTGTCAGTGAATGTTGTCAGTGAGTGAATGTTGTCAGTGAATGTTGTCAGTGAGTGAATGTTGTCAGGGAGTGAATGTTGTCAGTGAATGTTGTCAGTGAGCGAATGTTGTCAGTGAATGTTGTCAGTGAGTGAATGTTGTCAGTGAATGTTGTCAGTGAGTGAATGTTGTCAGTGAATGTTGTCAGTGAGTGAATGTTGTCAGTGAGTGAATGTTGTCAGTGAATGTTGTCAGAAAGTGAATGTTGTCAGTGAATGTTGTCAGTGAGTGAATGTTGTCAGTGAGGGAATGTTGTCAGTGAGGGAATGTTGTCAGTGAATGTTGTCAGTGAGTGAATGTTGTCAGTGAATGTTGTCAGTGAGTGAATGTTGTCAGTGAGTGAATGTTGTCAGTGAATGTTGTCAGTGAGCGAATGTTGTCAGTGAATGTTGTCAGAGAGTGAATGTTGTCAGTGAATGTTGTCAGTGAATGTTGTCAGTCAGTGAATGTTGTCAGAGAGTGAATGTTGTCAGTGAGTGAATGTTGTCAGTGAATGTTGTCAGTGAGTGAATGTTGTCAGTGAATGTTGTCAGTGAGTGAATGTTGTCAGAGAGTGAATGTTGTCAGTGAATGTTGTCAGTGAGCGAATTTTGTCAGTGAATGTTGTCAGTGAGTGAATGTTGTCAGTGAATGTTGTCAGTGAGTGAATGTTGTCAGTGAATGTTGTCAGTGAGTGAATGTTGTCAGTGAGTGAATGTTGTCAGAGAGTGAATGTTGTCAGTGAATGTTGCCAGTGAGCGAATGTTGTCAGTGAATGTTGTCAGAGAGTGAATGTTGTCAGTGAATGTTTTCAGTGAGTGAATGTTGTCAGTGAATGTTGTCAGTGACTGTTGTCAGAGAGTGAATGTTGTCAGTGAGTGAATGTTGTCAGTGAGTGAATGTTGTCAGTGAATGTTGTCAGTGAATGTTGTCAGTGAGTGAATGTTGTCAGTGAATGTTGTCAGTGAGTGAATGTTGTCAGTGAATGTTGTCAGTGAGTGAATGTTCTCAGTGAGTGAATGTTGTCAGTGAATGTTGTCAGAGAGTGAATGTTGTCAGTGAATGTTGTCAGAGAGTGAATGTTGTCAGTGAATGTTGTCAGTGAGTGAATGTTGTCAGTGAATGTTGTCAGTGAATGTTGTCAGTCAGTGAATGTTGTCAGAGAGTGAATGTTGTCAGTGAGTGAATGTTGTCAGAGAGTGAATGTTGTCAGTGAATGTTGTCAGTGAGCGAATGTTGTCAGTGAATGTTGTCAGTGAGTGAATGTTGTCAGTGAATGTTGTCAGTGAGTGAATGTTGTCAGTGAATGTTGTCAGTGAGTGAATGTTGTCAGTGAGGGAATGTTGTCAGAAAATGTTGTCAGTGAGTGAATGTTGTCAGTGAATGTTGTCAGTGAATGAATGTTGTCAGTGAATGTTGTCAGTGAGTGAATGTTGTCAGTGAGTGAATGTTGTCAGTGAATGTTGTCAGTGAGTGAATGTTGTCAGTGAATGTTGTCAGTGAATGTTGTCAGTTAGTGAATGTTGTCAGAGAGTGAATGTTGTCAGTGAATGTTGTCAGTGAGTGAATGTTGTCAGTGAATGTTGTCAGTGAATGTTGTCAGTGAGTGAATGTTGTCAGTGAATGTTGTCAGTGAGTGAATGTTTTCAGAGAGTGAATGTTGTCAGTGAGTGAATGTTGTCAGAGAGTGAATGTTGTCAGTGAATGTTGTCAGTGAGCGAATGTTGTCAGTGAATGTTGTCAGTGAGTGAATGTTGTCAGTGAATGTTGTCAGTGAGTGAATGTTGTCAGTGAATGTTGTCAGTGAGTGAATGTTGTCAGTGAGTGAATGTTGTCAGGGAGTGAATGTTGTCAGTGAATGTTGTCAGTGAGCGAATGTTGTCAGTGAATGTTGTCAGTGAGTGAATGTTGTAAGTGAATGTTGTCAGTGAGTGAATGTTGTCAGTGAATGTTGTAAGTGAGTGAATGTTGTCAGTGAGTGAATGTTGTCAGTGAATGTTGTCAGTGAGTGAATGTTGTCAGTGAATGTTGTCAGTGAGTGACTGTTGTCAGTGAATGTTGTCAGTGAATGTTGTCAGTGAGTGAATGTTGTCAGTGAATGTTGTCAGTGAGTGAATGTTGTCAGAGAGTGAATGTTGTCAGTGAGCGAATGTTGTCAGTGAATGTTGTCAGTGAGTGAATGTTGTCAGAAAATGTTGTCAGTGAGTGAATGTTGTCAGTGAATGTTGTCAGTGAGTGAATGTTGTCAGTGAATGTTGTCAGTGAGTGAATGTTGTCAGTGAGTGAATGTTGTCAGTGAATGTTGTCAGTGAGTGAATGTTGTCAGTGAATGTTGTCAGTGAGTGAATGTTGTCAGTGAATGTTGTCAGTGAATGTTGTCAGTGAATGTTGTCAGTGAGTGAATGTTGTCAGAGAGTGAATGTTGTCAGTGAGTGAATGTTGTCAGTGAATGTTGTCAGTGAGTGAATGTTGTCAGTGAATGTTGTCAGTGAGTGAATGTTGTCAGTGAGTGAATGTTGTCAGTGAATGTTGTCAGTGAGTGAATGTTGTCAGTGAATGTTGTCAGTGAGTGAATGTTGTCAGTGAATGTTGTCAGTGAGTGAATGTTGTCAGTGAGTGAATGTTGTCAGAGAGTGAATGTTGTCAGTGAATGTTGTCAGTGAGCAAATGTTGTCAGTGAATGTTGTCAGTGAGTGAATGTTGTCAGTGAGTGAATGTTGTCAGTGAATGTTGTCAGTGAGTGAATGTTGTCAGTGAGTGAATGTTGTCAGGGAGTGAATGTTGTCAGTGAATGTTGTCAGTGAGCGAATGTTGTCAGTGAATGTTGTCAGTGAGTGAATGTTGTCAGTGAATGTTGTCAGTGAGTGAATGTTGTCAGTGAGTGAATGTTGTCAGTGAATGTTGTCAGTGAGTGAATGTTGTCAGTGAATGTTGTCAGTGAGTGAATGTTGTCAGTGAATGTTGTCAGTGAGTGAATGTTGTCAGTGAATGTTGTCAGTGAGTGAATGTTGTCAGTGAGTGAATGTTGTCAGTGAATGTTGTCAGTGAGTGAATGTTGTCAGTGAATGTTGTCAGTGAGTGAATGTTGTCAGTGAATGTTGTCAGTGAGTGAATGTTGTCAGGGAGTGAATGTTGTCAGTGAATGTTGTCAGTGAGTGAATGTTGTCAGTGAATGTTGTCAGTGAGTGAATGTTGTCAGTGAGTGAATGTTGTCAGAGAGTGAATGTTGTCAGTGAGCGAATGTTGTCAGTGAATGTTGTCAGTGAGTGAATGTTGTCAGTGAATGTTGTCAGTGAGTGAATGTTGTCAGTGAATGTTGTCAGTGAGTGAATGTTGTCAGTGAATGTTGTCAGTGAGTGAATGTTGTCAGTGAATGTTGTCAGTGAGTGAATGTTTTCAGAGAGTGAATGTTGTCAGTGAATGTTGTCAGTGAGCGAATGTTGTCAGTGAATGTTGTCAGTGAGTGAATGTTGTCAGTGAATGTTGTCAGTGAGTGAATGTTGTCAGTGAATGTTGTCAGTGAGTGAATGTTGTCAGTGAGGGAATGTTGTCAGTGAATGTTGTCAGTGAGTGAATGTTGTCAGTGAGTGAATGTTGTCAGAGAGTGAATGTTGTCAGTGAATGTTGTCAGTGAGCGAATGTTGTCAGTGAATGTTGTCAGAGAGTGAATGTTGTCAGTGAATGTTGTCAGTGAGTGAATGTTGTCAGTGAATGTTGTCAGTGAATGTTGTCAGTCAGTGAATGTTGTCAGAGAGTGAATGTTGTCAGTGAGTGAATGTTGTCAGTGAATGTTGTCAGTGAGTGAATGTTGTCAGTGAATGTTGTCAGTGAGTGAATGTTGTCAGTGAATGTTGTCAGTGAGTGAATGTTGTCAGTGAATGTTGTCAGTGAGCGAATGTTGTCAGTGAATGTTGTCAGAGAGTGAATGTTGTCAGTGAATGTTGTCAGTGAGTGAATGTTGTCAGTGAATGTTGTCAGTGAATGTTGTCAGTCAGTGAATGTTGTCAGAGAGTGAATGTTGTCAGTGAGTGAATGTTGTCAGTGAGTGAATGTTGTCAGTGAATGTTGTCAGTGAGTGAATGTTGTCAGTGAATGTTGTCAGTGAGTGAATGTTGTCAGTGAATGTTGTCAGAGAGTGAATGTTGTCAGTGAATGTTGTCAGTGAATGTTGTCAGAGAGTGAATGTTGTCAGTGAATGTTGATAGTGAGTGAATGTTGTCAGTGAATGTTGTCAGTGAGTGAATGTTGTCAGTGAATGTTGTCAGTGAGTGAATGTTGTCAGTGAATGTTGTCAGTGAATGTTGTCAGTGGGTGAATGTCAGAGAGTGAATGTTGTCAGTGAGTGAATGTTGTCAGTGAGTGAATGTTGTCAGTGAGTGAATGTTGTCAGAGAGTGAATGTTGTCAGAGAGTGAATGTTGTCAGTGAATGTTGTCAGTGAATGTTGTCAGTGAGTGAATGTTGTCAGTGAATGTTGTCAGTGAATGTTGTCAGTGAGTGAATGTTGTCAGTGAATGTTGTCAGTGAGTGAATGTTGTCAGTGAATGTTGTCAGTGAGTGAATGTTGTCAGTGAATGTTGTCAGTGAGTGAATGTTGTCAGTGAGTGAATGTTGTCAGTGAATGTTGTCAGTGAGCGAATGTTGTCAGTGAATGTTGTCAGTGAGTGAATGTTGTCAGAAAATGTTGTCAGTGAGTGAATGTTGTCAGTGAATGTTGTCAGTGAGTGAATGTTGTCAGTGAGTGAATGTTGTCAGTGAATGTTGTCAGTGAGTGAATGTTGTCAGTGAGTGAATGTTGTCAGAGAGTGAATGTTGTCAGTGAATGTTGTCAGTGAGTGAATGTTGTCAGTGAATGTTGTCAGTGAGTGAATGTTGTCAGTGAATGTTGTCAGTGAGTGAATGTTGTCAGTGAATGTTGTCAGTGAGCGAATGTTGTCAGTGAATGTTGTCAGTGAGTGAATGTTGTCAGTGAATGTTGTCAGTGAGTGAATGTTGTCAGTGAATGTTGTCAGAGAGTGAATGTTGTCAGTGAATGTTGTCAGTGAGTGAATGTTGTCAGTGAATGTTGTCAGTGAGTGAATGTTGTCAGTGAGTGAATGTTGTCAGTGAATGTTGTCAGTGAGTGAATGTTGTCAGTGAATGTTGTCAGTGAGTGAATGTTGTCAGTGAATGTTGTCAGTGAGTGAATGTTGTCAGTGAGTGAATGTTGTCAGTGAATGTTGTCAGTGAGTGAATGTTGTCAGTGAATGTTGTCAGTGAGTGAATGTTGTCAGTGAATGTTGTCAGTGAGTGAATGTTGTCAGGGAGTGAATGTTGTCAGTGAATGTTGTCAGTGAGTGAATGTTGTCAGTGAATGTTGTCAGTGAGTGAATGTTGTCAGTGAGTGAATGTTGTCAGAGAGTGAATGTTGTCAGTGAGCGAATGTTGTCAGTGAATGTTGTCAGTGAGTGAATGTTGTCAGTGAATGTTGTCAGTGAGTGAATGTTGTCAGTGAATGTTGTCAGTGAGTGAATGTTGTCAGTGAATGTTGTCAGTGAGTGAATGTTTTCAGAGAGTGAATGTTGTCAGTGAATGTTGTCAGTGAGCGAATGTTGTCAGTGAATGTTGTCAGTGAGTGAATGTTGTCAGTGAATGTTGTCAGTGAGTGAATGTTGTCAGTGAATGTTGTCAGTGAGTGAATGTTGTCAGTGAGGGAATGTTGTCAGTGAATGTTGTCAGTGAGTGAATGTTGTCAGTGAGTGAATGTTGTCAGAGAGTGAATGTTGTCAGTGAATGTTGTCAGTGAGCGAATGTTGTCAGTGAATGTTGTCAGAGAGTGAATGTTGTCAGTGAATGTTGTCAGTGAGTGAATGTTGTCAGTGAATGTTGTCAGTGAATGTTGTCAGTCAGTGAATGTTGTCAGAGAGTGAATGTTGTCAGTGAGTGAATGTTGTCAGTGAATGTTGTCAGTGAGTGAATGTTGTCAGTGAATGTTGTCAGTGAGTGAATGTTGTCAGTGAATGTTGTCAGTGAGTGAATGTTGTCAGTGAATGTTGTCAGTGAGCGAATGTTGTCAGTGAATGTTGTCAGAGAGTGAATGTTGTCAGTGAATGTTGTCAGTGAGTGAATGTTGTCAGTGAATGTTGTCAGTGAATGTTGTCAGTCAGTGAATGTTGTCAGAGAGTGAATGTTGTCAGTGAGTGAATGTTGTCAGTGAGTGAATGTTGTCAGTGAATGTTGTCAGTGAGTGAATGTTGTCAGTGAATGTTGTCAGTGAGTGAATGTTGTCAGTGAATGTTGTCAGAGAGTGAATGTTGTCAGTGAATGTTGTCAGTGAATGTTGTCAGAGAGTGAATGTTGTCAGTGAATGTTGATAGTGAGTGAATGTTGTCAGTGAATGTTGTCAGTGAGTGAATGTTGTCAGTGAATGTTGTCAGTGAGTGAATGTTGTCAGTGAATGTTGTCAGTGAATGTTGTCAGTGGGTGAATGTCAGAGAGTGAATGTTGTCAGTGAGTGAATGTTGTCAGTGAGTGAATGTTGTCAGTGAGTGAATGTTTTCAGAGAGTGAATGTTGTCAGAGAGTGAATGTTGTCAGTGAATGTTGTCAGTGAATGTTGTCAGTGAGTGAATGTTGTCAGTGAATGTTGTCAGTGAATGTTGTCAGTGAGTGAATGTTGTCAGTGAATGTTGTCAGTGAGTGAATGTTGTCAGTGAATGTTGTCAGTGAGTGAATGTTGTCAGTGAATGTTGTCAGTGAGTGAATGTTGTCAGTGAGTGAATGTTGTCAGTGAATGTTGTCAGTGAGCGAATGTTGTCAGTGAATGTTGTCAGTGAGTGAATGTTGTCAGAAAATGTTGTCAGTGAGTGAATGTTGTCAGTGAATGTTGTCAGTGAGTGAATGTTGTCAGTGAGTGAATGTTGTCAGTGAATGTTGTCAGTGAGTGAATGTTGTCAGTGAGTGAATGTTGTCAGAGAGTGAATGTTGTCAGTGAATGTTGTCAGTGAGTGAATGTTGTCAGTGAATGTTGTCAGTGAGTGAATGTTGTCAGTGAATGTTGTCAGTGAGTGAATGTTGTCAGTGAATGTTGTCAGTGAGCGAATGTTGTCAGTGAATGTTGTCAGTGAGTGAATGTTGTCAGTGAATGTTGTCAGTGAGTGAATGTTGTCAGTGAATGTTGTCAGAGAGTGAATGTTGTCAGTGAATGTTGTCAGTGAGTGAATGTTGTCAGTGAATGTTGTCAGTGAGTGAATGTTGTCAGAGAGTGAATGTTGTCAGTGAGTGAATGTTGTCAGTGAATGTTGTCAGTGAGTGAATGTTGTCAGTGAATGTTGTCAGTGAGTGAATGTTGTCAGTGAATGTTGTCAGTGAGTGAATGTTGTCAGTGAATGTTGTCAGTGAGTGAATGTTGTCAGTGAATGTTGTCAGTGAGAGAATGTTGTCAGTGAGTGAATGTTGTCAGAGAGTGAATGTTGTCAGTGAATGTTGTCAGTGAGCGAATGTTGTCAGTGAATGTTGTCAGTGAGTGAATGTTGTCAGTGAATGTTGTCAGTGAGTGAATGTTGTCAGTGAATGTTGTCAGTGAGTGAATGTTGTCAGTGAGTGAATGTTGTCAGTGAATGTTGTCAGTGAGTGAATGTTGTCAGTGAATGTTGTCAGTGAGTGAATGTTGTCAGTGAATGTTGTCAGTGAATGTTGTCAGTGAGTGAATGTTGTCAGTGAATGTTGTCAGTGAGTGAATGTTTTCAGAGAGTGAATGTTGTCAGTGAGTGACTGTTGTCAGTGAATGTTGTCAGTGAATGTTGTCAGTGAGTGAATGTTGTCAGAGAGTGAATGTTGTCAGTGAATGATGTCAGTGAGCGAATGTTGTCAGTGAATGTTGTCAGTGAGTGAATGTTGTCAGAAAATGTTGTCAGTGAGTGAATGTTGTCAGTGAATGTTGGCAGTGAATGTTGTCAGTGAATGTTGTCAGTGAGTGAATGTTGTCAGTGAGTGAATGTTGTCAGTGAGTGAATGTTGTCAGTGAATGTTGTCAGTGAGTGAATGTTGTCAGGGAGTGAATGTTGTCAGTGAATGTTGTCAGTGAGTGAATGTTGTCAGTGAATGTTGTCAGTGAATGTTGTCAGTGAGTGAATGTTGTCAGAGAGTGAATGTTGTCAGTGAGTGAATGTTGTCAGTGAATGTTGTCAGTGAGTGAATGTTGTCAGTGAATGTTGTCAGTGAGTGAATGTTGTCAGTGAATGTTGTCAGTGAGTGAATGTTGTCAGTGAATGTTGTCAGTGAATGTTGTCAGTGAGTGAATGTTGTCAGAGAGTGAATGTTGTCAGTGAGTGAATGTTGTCAGTGAATGTTGTCAGTGAGTGAATGTTGTCAGTGAATGTTGTCAGTGAGTGAATGTTGTCAGTGAGTGAATGTTGTCAGTGAATGTTGTCAGTGAGTGAATGTTGTCAGTGAATGTTGTCAGTGAGTGAATGTTGTCAGTGAATGTTGTCAGTGAGTGAATGTTGTCAGTGAGTGAATGTTGTCAGAGAGTGAATGTTGTCAGTGAATGTTGTCAGTGAGCGAATGTTGTCAGTGAATGTTGTCAGTGAGTGAATGTTGTCAGTGAATGTTGTCAGTGAGTGAATGTTGTCAGTGAGTGAATGTTGTCAGTGAGGGAATGTTGTCAGTGAATGTTGTCAGTGAGTGAATGTTGTCAGTGAGTGAATGTTGTCAGTGAATGTTGTCAGTGAGTGAATGTTGTCAGTGAATGTTGTCAGTGAGTGAATGTTGTCAGTGAATGTTGTCAGTGAGTGAATGTTGTCAGTGAATGTTGTCAGTGAGTGAATGTTGTCAGTGAGTGAATGTTGTCAGTGAATGTTGTCAGTGAGTGAATGTTGTCAGTGAATGTTGTCAGTGAGTGAATGTTGTCAGTGAATGTTGTCAGTGAGTGAATGTTGTCAGGGAGTGAATGTTGTCAGTGAATGTTGTCAGTGAGTGAATGTTGTCAGTGAATGTTGTCAGTGAGTGAATGTTGTCAGTGAGTGAATGTTGTCAGAGAGTGAATGTTGTCAGTGAGCGAATGTTGTCAGTGAATGTTGTCAGTGAGTGAATGTTGTCAGTGAATGTTGTCAGTGAGTGAATGTTGTCAGTGAATGTTGTCAGTGAGTGAATGTTGTCAGTGAATGTTGTCAGTGAGTGAATGTTGTCAGTGAATGTTGTCAGTGAATGTTGTCAGTGAGTGAATGTTGTCAGTGAATGTTGTCAGTGAGTGAATTTTTCAGAGAGTGAATGTTGTCAGTGAATGTTGTCAGTGAGCGAATGTTGTCAGTGAATGTTGTCAGTGAGTGAATGTTGTCAGTGAATGTTGTCAGTGAGTGAATGTTGTCAGTGAATGTTGTCAGTGAGTGAATGTTGTCAGTGAGGGAATGTTGTCAGTGAATGTTGTCAGTGAGTGAATGTTGTCAGTGAATGTTGTCAGTGAGTGAATGTTGTCAGAGAGTGAATGTTGTCAGTGAATGTTGTCAGTGAGCGAATGTTGTCAGTGAATGTTGTCAGAGAGTGAATGTTGTCAGTGAATGTTGTCAGTGAGTGAATGTTGTCAGTGAATGTTGTCAGTGAATGTTGTCAGTCAGTGAATGTTGTCAGAGAGTGAATGTTGTCAGTGAGTGAATGTTGTCAGTGAATGTTGTCAGTGAGTGAATGTTGTCAGTGAATGTTGTCAGTGAGTGAATGTTGTCAGTGAATGTTGTCAGTGAGTGAATGTTGTCAGTGAATGTTGTCAGTGAGCGAATGTTGTCAGTGAATGTTGTCAGAGAGTGAATGTTGTCAGTGAATGTTGTCAGTGAGTGAATGTTGTCAGTGAATGTTGTCAGTGAATGTTGTCAGTCAGTGAATGTTGTCAGAGAGTGAATGTTGTCAGTGAGTGAATGTTGTCAGTGAGTGAATGTTGTCAGTGAATGTTGTCAGTGAGTGAATGTTGTCAGTGAATGTTGTCAGTGAGTGAATGTTGTCAGTGAATGTTGTCAGAGAGTGAATGTTGTCAGTGAATGTTGTCAGTGAATGTTGTCAGTGAGTGAATGTTGTCAGTGAATGTTGATAGTGAGTGAATGTTGTCAGTGAATGTTGTCAGTGAGTGAATGTTGTCAGTGAATGTTGTCAGTGAGTGAATGTTGTCAGTGAATGTTGTCAGTGAATGTTGTCAGTGGGTGAATGTCAGAGAGTGAATGTTGTCAGTGAGTGAATGTTGTCAGTGAATGTTGTCAGTGAGTGAATGTTGTCAGTGAGTGAATGTTGTCAGAGAGTGAATGTTGTCAGAGAGTGAATGTTGTCAGTGAATGTTGTCAGTGAGTGAATGTTGTCAGTGAATGTTGTCAGTGAATGTTGTCAGTGAGTGAATGTTGTCAGTGAATGTTGTCAGTGAGTGAATGTTGTCAGTGAATGTTGTCAGTGAGTGAATGTTGTCAGTGAATGTTGTCAGTGAGTGAATGTTGTCAGTGAGTGAATGTTGTCAGTGAATGTTGTCAGTGAGCGAATGTTGTCAGTGGATGTTGTCAGTGAGTGAATGTTGTCAGAAAATGTTGTCAGTGAGTGAATGTTGTCAGTGAATGTTGTCAGTGAGTGAATGTTGTCAGTGAGTGAATGTTGTCAGTGAATGTTGTCAGTGAGTGAATGTTGTCAGTGAGTGAATGTTGTCAGAGAGTGAATGTTGTCAGTGAATGTTGTCAGTGAGTGAATGTTGTCAGTGAATGTTGTCAGTGAGTGAATGTTGTCAGTGAATGTTGTCAGTGAGCGAATGTTGTCAGTGAATGTTGTCAGTGAGTGAATGTTGTCAGTGAATGTTGTCAGTGAGTGAATGTTGTCAGTGAATGTTGTCAGAGAGTGAATGTTGTCAGTGAATGTTGTCAGTGAGTGAATGTTGTCAGTGAATGTTGTCAGTGAGTGAATGTTGTCAGAGAGTGAATGTTGTCAGTGAGTGAATGTTGTCAGTGAGTGAATGTTGTCAGTGAATGTTGTCAGTGAGTGAATGTTGTCAGTGAATGTTGTCAGTGAGTGAATGTTGTCAGTGAGGGAATGTTGTCAGTGAATGTTGTCAGTGAGTGAATGTTGTCAGTGAATGTTGTCAGTGAGAGAATGTTGTCAGTGAGTGAATGTTGTCAGAGAGTGAATGTTGTCAGTGAATGTTGTCAGTGAGCGAATGTTGTCAGTGAATGTTGTCAGTGAGTGAATGTTGTCAGTGAATGTTGTCAGTGAGTGAATGTTGTCAGTGAATGTTGTCAGTGAGTGAATGTTGTCAGTGAGTGAATGTTGTCAGTGAATGTTGTCAGTGAGTGAATGTTGTCAGTGAATGTTGTCAGTGAGTGAATGTTGTCAGTGAATGTTGTCAGTGAATGTTGTCAGTGAGTGAATGTTGTCAGTGAATGTTGTCAGTGAGTGAATGTTTTCAGAGAGTGAATGTTGTCAGTGAGTGAATGTTGTCAGAGAGTGAATGTTGTCAGTGAATGTTGTCAGTGAGTGAATGTTGTCAGTGAATGTTGTCAGTGAGTGAATGTTGTCAGTGAGTGAATGTTGTCAGGGAGTGAATGTTGTCAGTGAATGTTGTCAGTGAGCGAATGTTGTCAGTGAATGTTGTCAGTGAGTGAATGTTGTAAGTGAATGTTGTCAGTGAGTGAATGTTGTCAGTGAATGTTGTCAGTGAGTGAATGTTGTCAGTGAGTGAATGTTGTCAGTGAATGTTGTCAGTGAGTGACTGTTGTCAGTGAATGTTGTCAGTGAATGTTGTCAGTGAGTGAATGTTGTCAGAGAGTGAATGTTGTCAGTGAATGTTGTCAGTGAGTGAATGTTGTCAGAAAATGTTGTCAGTGAGTGAATGTTGTCAGTGAATGTTGGCAGTGAATGTTGTCAGTGAATGTTGTCAGTGAGTGAATGTTGTCAGTGAATGTTGTCAGTGAGTGAATGTTGTCAGTGAGTGAATGTTGTCAGTGAATGTTGTCAGTGAGTGAATGTTGTCAGTGAATGTTGTCAGTGAGTGAATGTTGTCAGTGAATGTTGTCAGTGAGTGAATGTTGTCAGGGAGTGAATGTTGTCAGTGAATGTTGTCAGTGAGTGAATGTTGTCAGTGAATGTTGTCAGTGAATGTTGTCAGTGAGTGAATGTTGTCAGTGAGTGAATGTTGTCAGTGAGTGAATGTTGTCAGTGAATGTTGTCAGTGAGTGAATGTTGTCAGTGAATGTTGTCAGTGAGTGAATGTTGTCAGTGAGTGAATGTTGTCAGTGAATGTTGTCAGTTAGTGAATGTTGTCAGTCAAAGTTGTCAGTGA